>NC_056725.1:989569464-989621964 GCF_019279795.1 Protopterus annectens
TTTCTGTAGCTTTCTAGGTTCAATTTTAGGTAGCACAGTCTCTGATTACACTATGGTGTTAAGGGGAAGGGGGACTTAGCTAAATGAATGATTTAATGGTTTTATTCCTCTTAAAACAACCACCCTCTGTAACTACTTTCTTACTCCAAACAACCTGATTTTATATAAATTAAGAATGTTTTGATGCTTGTTTTGGTACCTTTTGATGCTTTTTGATGCTTTTCATTATACTCAACTTGGATCGCTTGTTTGCGTGTTTCAAAAAAGGATATTAAATTTTAACTCAACTGTGGACTATCTACTATTTTCTATTTGATTACTTTGTAGCACATATTTTATAGTTTGATTTTTATTAAGTGAACTAAGTGCATAACATAATTCAGGAAATGAACATCACACCCTCTGGACTGCGAAGTTTCTTCTTGGTTTGTTTTGGACCTAGTATAGTTTGCATACTGGTTTTGGTGATGTTGTAATGTACTGGCTCATGAGATGCACTTACAGTAGTAAGTGCCACGCAAACTCCCCTCCAGCTGATTGGCGTCTTGCTGAACTCATGAATAACCAATATGATGTGGTTTTCATTCACATGAATATTCATCCTGATGAGGAAGCCCATGTATGTGGAATTGGGTATTCATGGAAGGCATTTGTATAAAGTTCTGATAAAGATTTGCAAATATACTGTGTAGGTATTTAAATGCAATTAGGTACTTAATCACACAGCTGTCACATAATGACTGGCAAGCCAGAACAGTACAACAAAGCCCTGAATATTTTACTGTGATTTCCACTTTACTTAGAGTATGGATTTTCTTTGAATATAAACAACAATTACTTTTTCCCTTTGCTTTTGCAGGAGGGGCAAGCCCACCTGCGCCCCCTTATGGGGGCACTGCACCTCCCACCCTCCACGACTTGAATATAACAGCTCTGAGATCGAACTACATTGAGGAAGAAGGTAAACAAAAATTACACAATGAATATTCCCAGTGTCACAGGCATTCTAATTATCTATCCCTCTTCCTTAAGAAAGACTCAAAAGTCATATGTGTTAGTCAACAATCAATGTATGCATGATGTCACTGACAAATTTGCATTGCATGCCAGTCATGCATCATTTGCATAGCACATCACAGGCATTAGAGTGGTCAGTCACTCTGACCACTCCCATTCCTGCATGAAATGGCCTGTGAGTCAGTATAGCACAATGACACCCTGTTTTTTCTGAGACTTCGAGGGATACCATGGATTTCTTTTTGTATTATATATATAATTATGTCTCTGTTTTCTGTTTCATCTCATATAGGGATATGGTACCCAAGAACAAAAAATCTGTGCCCCACAAGCCACCATGTACTGATGGAGAAAATGAGGTCATTATCCAGGCCTTACATCACTATGGAGCTTATCTGTTAGGGAGAGGTAGAGGTGACCAATCTGCCTGAGGCAGTAGGTGGTCAATAACATTAATGCTACCAGAGGACATGAGAGAATGTACTTCCAGATATGACACTTAGGAAATTATGTGACAACCTCTGACCACTGTAGGGCATCTGCAGTTTGCCTGAGAACAGGTGGCTATGGAAGGTTGTCCTGCCACCAAACCACCACTAGCTAAAAGAGAGGAGTTCCTGTCCACATTCAGAGATCCAAGATAGCTCACCAGGGGGTTCTAACAGAATCTTTGATACTGATGCTGATGTGGACAACATACCCAGAGTGTCACAAACAGACCAGTGTGCAAAATGCAAGTGTGGTTGTTATATCTTTATATGTAAATATCTTATGTTGATTTATATCTATCTACACACACACACACACACACACACACACACACACACACACACACATATATGTATATATATATATATATATATATATATATATATATATATATATATATATATATATATATATATATATAAAGAGAGAGAAAGAGAGAGAGATGCAGAGATAATTGTGAGTCACACTACACAAACATGGAGAACTAGAAGAGGGCGTTTTGGGGGGAATACAACTGTTCACTACTTTTTTGTTTGAGGGAAGGGATAATGGTCTAATTTTGTTGTTTCATTTGCATTGCAGTTCTCATCAGCCTTCTTTCCTTTCCCTTCCTCACATACAGGCACATCTGGATAGCAGGCTGTCAGCCCAACTGCACATGCTAAGCAAACATTTTTATTGGTATTACTGTCTATAAGTTAGATTCAGGTCTATATGAGATTGAGGGTTGTGTTGCTTCAGCATCTGTTAGATTTTTAGAATACCTTTCCTATAAGGAAAATATGTGATCAATTTTATGTCCTATTTTTCTGTTTGTTAAGTTTATTGCTTGTGATCATAGGTGTTCCTGAGAATGGCACTGTGAAATTCCTACCACCTGATGTCAGAGTACTGGTTGCCTCTAATGATGGTGGTGATGAAGAGGCACAGTATGGGGGTGCAGACAGTCTGACACTGAGGTTGTGGCCCCCACTTCCCCTGTCCATATTTCAGACACAATCAGTATGTCTACACATACCTTTGACATGGAGGCCTCTGATATAGGACAAGATAAGAGTAAAACTGTTGATCAGAGTAGTATGGTTAATCTGGTTGTGGAGCTGGTTGCTTCTTTCTGTAGCCATCATGAGGGCATGGTGCTACACAGAAGGGTTAGTAGGGGTGCTTGGAAGAGGCATGCTGTCCACCATCCTCCTGATCCTGGTGTGTCATTAGGTACTGCCAGACATATGTGTAGGGCCATAGTAGAGGCACGGGCACATTCCACCAGGGCCTCATAAGAGAAATTGTGATTGCTAAATGTTGTGCATTCTGATGTGAGTGACTCCCTGAACTATGTGGATAATTCCTTGGACAGGATGAATGACATACTGAATAGGGCAGTGATTGTGATGGGATGTCTGTTGGGGAAGGGTGGGTATCCACATGATTTGAGAGCTGCTACATCTTCTTGTGTTACCAGATGTGGCATTGCACCATCCTGCTTCCATAGTGACTCTACATCCACTGCTACTTCAGTGATTGTGGCGTCCACACCCAGACACAGAAGGCCACAGGGTTGTGGTCCTGGGCATAGTCATGAGGAGAGCTCATCCAGTAGACATCACTCACATTCAGGTAGCACCCCACTTTCCTGCCAGGGCCATGGAAGCAGCAGTACAAATCATGGCCGAGGTGGTTCTCATGGTCAGGGAGGCATTGCTAAACTGACTACTCTATCAAGATACCAGGTCATAGTGCTATCTCAGTGCTTGATTGTGTTCATGCAGACACACCTGCATTGAAAAATAAAATCCACTTGCTCATACCACCTCACACACACCTCACATCTGATCAATACTGTTGAGTGCTGCACATCTGTTCTTACTGGTCTTGAACACTGCATACTCTGATAGATACATGTGTTTCTTACTTGCATGCACTCACTTCTTTGGTGTCAGCCTTGCCCTCTACCCCACCCCCACCCTGTGCAAATGATGATGACTCTACCCTGACCTTTGCACATGCCTTTGTGACTTAGGGTTGCATACATGCCTGGTGCACACAGTGGCTATCTAATTCTTTTACTCACTTGCTTGCACTTATCAATATGCATTGCTGAAAAAAGTTGTTAATTTCTTGTTCCTACTCATTTATGAATGATTGCTTCTCTTATTGTCGAACTGAATTGTACTTCAGTTACTGCCATCATTACAGCAGTGGATTATTAGATACTTCAGTCTTGCTTCTTTATATATTTGTGCTAATGAGGGTATAACTGACCTGATTCATGTTTTATAGTCAGGATCAATTGAAATGTTTGATGGGCACTATTGTTTCCAGTACTTAGCTTTATATTCAAAAATCGGAGTGGGGATATTACTGATATAACTGTATACCTCAAACAAATGCTCTGCCTAGGGGAATATACATATTTCAATATGAGATTAATCAGTTATATTCTTGATAGGTTTCACACTTATCTTGTCATTACTACACAAACTGTGTCCTGGGGGCTGTACCTCTCTGATGCTATCAGAACACAGCCATTACATAGTTAAGTAAAGGTTGTGGAGTCTGACAGACATCAGTTTTGCTATTTGCTATTTGTATGTGCATAGGATCTTAGGATTTGACCTAGGTAGTGATGTATATGCTATCCTTTGTCTCTTAACCAGATCCAAGGCATACTATGCATGCCTCCATCTGCCATCCATCTGCCAGCACCATCTGCAGTGGTGATTTTCCGAGAGACTCATCATCTGTACCTGTTGGAGCTACTGTTACTGCCCTGCCTGTGGTCCTTGAAACTGTAGTCTTGCCTCTTACTCTCCTTCTTGAAGCTGTTTCCTGAAAAGTATATTGTGTAACATGGAACAGACTGTAAGTGTTATGGAACAGGTCCCCTGGTCATACTGCAGTGTACCTCTTGATGTGTTTAGATACAAGAACCTTGATTTAAGCAAATCAAACACATGTTTAATTAAATTCCTCATTTGAGTTAAGGCCTTGCTGAATCCTTGTCCACTGGGTGTGTGGGTTTTTCATAGCTGTCATGTGCCAGGGCTCTTGTGCATAACCTATGTCCCCAATTAGATGCCCTTGAGGAATGTCACCCCTAGAAAACCTGATGTACAGCTCACAAGTGGGCACTGTGAACTAACATCGGGTGGCATGGTGCCTTGGCAATTTTTTTTTTCGGCTAGGCTTGTAAAGGCTCTAGGGCCATTAGCCTAATACACACCTATGAATCAATGAATATATATGTTTGAGTCATAGAAACTGCCTGGGTTATCTTTACAGATATTGTAGATGACCCCTTGGGCATTATAGACAACCTGGAAGTTTATACAGTGGAAATCTTTTCCGTTGATTTACTTTAATCCCTGCTCACTGAGGGGGGGGGGGCTTTTATTTCTATGTCTGTGCAATCTATGGACCCAGCACTTCAGGGAAGTGTGCCACAGCATAGAAATCATGCATGGTTCTTCCTTTCTCCTGTGGGGTGTGTTGGAAACAGATGTGATCCCTTGCTGGTAGTAGCATTGCATTCAGAAACTGACATAATATTGTAGAGGCTGATGACTGTGACACTCTTAATATATCCCCTGAAGTGCCTCTGGAAAGTACCAGTAGCTAGTTTACTCAATGTTACATATACTTTTGTTTTACAGTGAGGTGAGCTCTTCATGATTTCCCTGTGGCCTGATTTGAGGGCTACAGAGTTTACATATTTCCTTCAGTGTTTCCCTGTCTATCCTGTATCTCTACAATTTCTGTGTCATGCAGTCCATGATAAGTCAAATGGGGTCTAAACACCTTTCTTCTTCTTCTTCTTCTTCTTCTTCTTGCCTGAGGTCTGGCAGCAGTAGCACCCTGATTTAAAGGCTATTGCACATGCAGCATAATAATAGCAGCAACAACCATTAGCATGGGTTTTTCTAAGTGCAATCATGCCTGTATTCCAAAGAGTTGTGGTGTCATGGTATGGTATATATATATATATATGGGTTTACCTTGATTCACTAAAAAGTAATTTCACTGAATTTCAATTCATCCTCAAAAAAATCTCTGAAAGCTCAAATCGCTGAAAACTCATTTCACTGAATGTAAGTACTGTTGGGCAAATAAAACATATATGCCCTTTTCCCCACTATAGTGCAATCCTGGAGTTAGGATATATAGTAGGGGGTGCTGTCGGGTGTTGGCGCTACACCTCCCACTTACTTAGCATTTATATTTATGAATCTCATTTCACTGAAAGCTAACAGTATAAAACCAAAAGTAGGTAGGAGGGGTTACACTCCCCACACCCCCAATGTGTGGGGCTGTGCCCCATACGCCCTCCTAACTATATATACTAACTCCAGGATCGCACTACAGTAGGGAAAGGACATATATGTTTTATTTGCCCAACAGTACTTATATTCGGTGAAATGTGATTCAGTGAAATGAGTTTTCAGTGATTTAAGCTTTCAGTGATTTCATGTGAGTATTTTGAAATTCAGTGAAATGAGTTTTCAGTGAATCAAAACATATATATATATATATATATATATATATATATATATATATATATATATATATATATATATATATATATATATATATATATATATACAAACGTTCATAGCAAGAATTATATACACAAAACCATTAGTACTTTTCTAATAGATGGTTAAATTTTTGCCAGGCAATGTATTGATGAGTTACATTTCTAGTTCTCATTTTTATGGTCAATAATTCATTTTTACAAACAGATTTGCCTAGACAGATAAATTCACTAGTAAATGAAATAGTAGTTTTGCATTTCAAGTTTTTAGTTATAACTTTCCTAGCAATAGCTAGGACAGACCAAAGAAGAGGTAGTTGTGATATTGGATTAACATCTGGGATTGGGGCATTGAACAAAATCAAGGAATCTGTAACAGTACAATTATCTGACCACAATGCTTGGCAAAGGCTTCCAGAATCAGTCTAGAAAGAGATCACTATGATGCATTTTATGATCATATGAACCCAATCTGCATCAAGGTCTTCATTACATCACCAGCATTTTACTTTTTCTGATTTATATATAACAGGAATTTTGTGGGGTGTTACAACAACTCTGTGTAAAAAACTCCATGTATAAATATTCCAGTATAGAGAGGACATTGATTTTCCAGTATATTTTAAGGGTAGCTTCTTACTTTTCTCAGAAAACACTTCTTTATTTATTTTTGTCAAATAATTCCAGTATGAGGGAACAAATTCAATTCTAATAATCATATATGATTGACAAGTATGACTTACCTTTAGAAGGATTATTATTTATTTATTTATTTTTATTTATTTATTTATTTATTTATTTATTTATTTATATTTGTTGACCGGGAGTGTCTGACTGGATGTAGGTCCATTTTCAGCGGAGGCCCAGGGAGAAAAGCTCCACAGTTAAACTAAACAGACAGTAGTTACATTGGATTACATAGCGATTAACAATTTGCATAGCAATTACTTACAACATATTTACAGATGAAGAACATAGTACATCAGTAGACAACTAGAATCTTTATCTGTGAAGTACATAACAGACATTAACAAATGTTACAAGAGGAAGTTCCTGCTGTATAATAAGTACTGGTTTATGAGCATCTGAGTTTGCTATAATCAAGGTAGTTAGTGGAGGGGAAAGAAAGGTAGTGGTTGGATGGGGAGGGTGATATTAGAGTGGGAGTTGCAAGGGCATAGCCAGCATGTTTTTAGGTGCTCTTTTAGTAAAGTTTTGAAGTGGGTGCATGATGGTATGGAGGTAATTGTGGGTGGAAGGGAGTTCCATAATTTGGCTATGGTGCAAGAGAATAGTGCTTCACCAGCAGAGTTATTGGCTTTAGTGATCTACAAGTGATTTTTGTTGCTGGAACTTAGTGGTCTGGTGGTGCGATAGGGTTGAAGTAGATTCAGGGGGGATGGGACATTTAATGGATGATTTACTAGTTTGTGAGCAAGTGAGAGTTGATACCATTGAAGGAGGTGTGGGAGTTCAAGCCAGCCCAGTTCAGCAAGTGAGAGACAGTGGTGACTACGGTAGGATGCCCCTGTGGCGAATTTGGCGATTTTGTTGTAGCAGGTCTCTAGCTTGTTTAAATCACATTGCCTTAGGTTGGTATATATTGGACAGGCATAAAGTAGGGGTGGAAATAAGGTGGGAATTTGCTATTAAATCTTTGCTGCTTTGGTGAGATGTTGCTTATTTCTGTATAGCGCTCCTAGTTTATTGTGGACTTTTTTTATGGTCAAGGATATGTGAATGTCAAATTTTAGTTTATTGTCTATTTCCACTCCTAGCAATTTGGTGTGTTCAGTTGGGTATATAGTGGTGTTGTCTTTTGCTGTGATGTTAAAGTGAGAGTTGTTTTGAATATGTTTGGTGGGTTGGAAGATGAGTAGTTTAGTTTTGTTTGGGTTGAGTATTAATTGGGCATTGGATAACCAAGTTTCAACAGAGGAAAAGGCTTCCTGTGTGAGTTTTTGCAGTTTGGGTAGGGACTGGGCTGAGTAGATGATGGTTGAGTCATCTGCGTATTGTATGAGTGTGCCATGTTTGGTGGCAGAGGCTAGATTATTGGTGAAAACAGAGAAGAGTAGGGGTCCAAGGATGGATCCTTTGGGAACCCCTATGGAGACAGGTAGTTGGGGAGATATGTCATTCTGCCATACAACAGATTGTTGGCGGTCAGACAGATAACTCTGAAACCAGTTGGTGACCGATTGTGAGAAGGATAGGTTATTGAGGACAGAGATAAGTTGTTTGTGTGGGACCATGTCAAATGCTTTAGATAGGTCTAGGGAAGTAGCAGAGGAGAGATAGCCATTGTTTTTATGCTGAAGGATAGTGTTAGTAAAGGAGAGTAAGGCAGTGGTGGTGCTATGGTTTGGTCGGAAACCATGCTTAGTATTGGAAAGGAGGTTGTTAGTAAGGAGGTAGTCTGAGATCTGAGAGTGTATGCATCTCTCTAGTATTTTGGAGAGTGTAGAGAGAATAGCTATGGGGCGGTAATTGGTTAGTTCTGTGGAGAGTCCGCCTTTGTGGAGGGGAATTATATGTGATACTTTCCACAGTGTGGGAACGTAACTTTCTGACAGAGATCAGTTAATCAAGATGGATACTGGGTAGGCCAGAGCATCAGCTGCGATTTGTAGGTATTCACTTGGGAGGTTGTCTGCTGCTAATCTGGTGGGCTTAAGTTTAGTTAAGAGTTTTTTTATGTTGGAGGTAGGTACAGGAGAAAAAGAGAAGGCAGTGGGGAGATTACTAGTTGAAGGTGTGGGTTGGAGGGGAGGGGGGTTGTGTTGTTTAGCTAGTGATAGTATGGTTTGTGTGAAGTGTGTGCTGAATGAGGTAGCAATATTTTCTGAAGGAGTGAGGGATGTTAGGAGGAGGGGTACTGACTTTACCTGGGTGGAGGATGGAGTTTATGGAGGACCAGAATTGTTTGGGGCTGTGTTGAGAGGAGTCTAGGGCAGACTGGTAGTATTGGAATTTATCCTGTTTTATTAGCTTTTTGACTCTATTGTGTAGTTCTAGAAATTTCTGTCTAGTTGAGGGAGGTTTGGTTTTGAGCCAGTGCTCCCAGGCTTTATCCCTGTTTTTCATTTCTGACTTAGTGGTTTTCTGTAGCCATGGGGAGAGTTGTGCTTTGATTCTGGAAAGTCTTATGGGGGCATGGTAATTAAGGATGCTCAGGAAGGTAGTATTAAAAATTTCAACTGCATCATCAAGGCTGAGGTACTTTAGAGGATGCCAGTTACATTTTTTGAGGGATGAGATGAATGTGAGTGGGTTAAAGTTTAGTTTTTTACGTATTTGACGGTAGATGACAGGTTTAGCTTGGTATAGGCATTTTTTGAGTAGGAATGTTGGGGAGTGATCACTGAGGCTATTTGATAAGCAGCCTGTTATATATGACTGGGGGCTCTTACTGACTAGTATCCAGTCCAGGGTAGTGTGCTTGCTGGAGTTTTTATTTATCCTGGTTGGCGACTGGACTAGTTGGGTGAAGCCATGAAGGTTTACATGATGGGTTGGATGGTTGCCAGAACAGGATTGCCAGTCAATATTGAAATCACCTAAAATGATAGTTTCTTGGGGGAGATGGTGGGTAGACCAGCTGAGGACGTTTTCTAGTGGAGTGATGTTTTGGCCAGATGGGAAGTAGCATCCAATTATGTTGATGGTTTTGTTTTGGTTTATTTTGAGGTTGGTATATATTATTTCTTCATTGCCTATTTGTGGAGCTGATGATTTTAAGATCTGGATGTTTAGCTGCTTTTTAAATATTACAGCTACACTGCCTCCTTTCTTGTTTAGCCGGTCTACTCTTAGTATGCCATAACCAGTGGGGAGTATTTGCTCACTGGTAATGTGAGGTTTTAGCCAGGTTTCTGTCAGGATGACTATATCTGGGGAGTACAAGTCTATGGTGGCATGGAGTTCATGGACTTTGTTGAATATACTTCTAATATTTAGGCTTAGTAGAAGGAAGTCACTTGGCTTTCTATTGGCTGTAATATGGGAGAAGTTGTGGTTTCTAGTCTGATTATGAGGATTGGGGTTGGAGATGGTAGGGCCAGGGTTGGAGTGGATATCTCCACTTAGGGTTAATTTAGATATGCATGAGGTTATTAGTTTTCTCAGTTTTTGAATGTGTTTGTTTATAAGGGAATCTTTATGATTGTGCTCTTTGGGTAATATGTATGGTGGGAGGGTTGTAGGGATGCTTTATGCTTGAGTAATATAGTTGGTAGAATATGTGGGGGGTGCATAGGGATGTTTTTTGAGTTGGTGGGAGGGGAGCTGAGTGAGGGTGAGACATGAGTGGTCGTGTGAGTAGTAGTACAGTGGTAGTGATTGAGTGGGGGAATGATGGAGCTTTGGTAGGATGTAAGATATGCAAGGAGAGTACATGCTGTGAGCATAGGTAAGGTATGCTTGTACATGTTAGTTGAGGAGGTGTGATAATAGTGGGAAGATGGAGGAGGTAGTGTTGGGTTAGTGCTGTGGTTGGCTACTGGAAAGATGGGAGGGGTTTGTGAGTGTAATAAAGGTGGGACCACTGGGGGCAGGAGGGAATAGGGGGCAGAGTGGGGAGCGAAGCGGGTAGAGACCCTGTTAGTTGCTCTTATGAGGGGGCTGGAAACAATCAGGTAACAGAGTTAACTGATAAATGAACATATGATAGTGACAAGGGTGGTTGTAGTTGTAAAAATGGTGCCTGCCACAGGTAATATTTATTAACTTTGGGATTGTCTTAAGGTAATAAACAGGGAAGGGGGAGGGGAGAAAAGGGGTGTGAGCAGGCAGTTCTTTGTACTGCTGCTAATGAGCCAAAGCAAAGACAAGTTTGTGTTTAAGAAACAATCACAATTGACCAAGGACTGCTCTGAAACTGTAAGTCATTTCTTAACCATTTGCCAGGTGGAAAAACAGGATAACCTTGTATCAGTAGGCTACTGTGGTCTCAGTTTAAATTAACAAACACACAGTATTGATCAGTTATGGATACTATTTGCTAATAGAAGGGAATAAGAGAGAAAGTGGAAGATGAGTGTATGTGTGTGTGTATGTGGGGGGGTGCTGCTTACAACCAAAGCAGGGTGCTCTCTAGGGGAAAATGAATATTGGCTCAAACAGGTAGACACATACTCAAAGTTAACTTTAGCTGTTTGCAGACAGTTCAGACCCGGACTGCCCTTTTCTTATATGAATGACAAAGGTGGTACCACAGTTGAATACTTAAGAGTGGTGTTAGGTCTAGAAAAAACGAGCACATAGAGGAGTAAGCACTTTGAGATGGGAAAGATATATTAGAAAGATTACAAAAAACAAACTGAGAAAATAGCTACTGTATATGCAGGAAATTGTCTTGAACCAGCAACTAGTATATGCAGATACTGAGCCAATTGGAAACACATCAGTTAGAAAAACCTCAAGACAGTTATGCAGTCACAGATAAAAATATAGCGAGCAGCACTCTGTCGAGGTTGCCTAATATGATTCTATCCACCAGTAACAGCACAATTATATAGAAATAATTTAGACACCAGTATGAGCTGTCTACACACAACACAATTACATGAATAACATTAGTGAACAAGGTGCAGTTATGCAAACAGACCATACTAGTATACTAAAAACAACTTGGTGCAGACAAAATGCTAGCACGGCATAGAACTTCCAATAATAAAGCATAAATCATATTAGATGTCTAACACAATTCAACATAAACATATGCAGTTGTAAAATGATTAACACAATTCAACATAAATAGGCATTTACAGTTGTAAAACACTTACTGGAGAGACACTGAGCTCATTCATAGGGCCTGTAGCAGAGTGGATTGTAGTTGTAAAAATGGTGCCTGCCACAGGTAATATTTATTAACTTTGGGATTGTCTTAAGGTAATAAACAGGGAAGGGGGAGGGGAGAACAAGGGTGTGAGCAGGCAGTTCTTTGTACTGCCGCTAATGAGCCAAAGCAAAGACAAGTTTGTGTTTAAGAAATTATATTAGAAAAGTCTAGGAATTCTGGAATATTTTTAGTTTGTATGTCTAATGCTATTTTAATGTTTGCATATCTAACCAACTACTATTTTTCAGACTGTATCTCGCAATCAGATCAGAATCAGAAATCAGAAATAACTTTGTCATTCAACCCATACACAGCTGTATGGATGAACGAAATTTTATTCCTCCAAGCTCAAAAAAACCCATAAAACAAAAAACAAGAAACACAAGACACATTAACAACAACAGCAATGAACCAACCAAAGGCACAGAAGAATTTAACTGCTGCAACTATCCCTCCAGCACAGGAAACAGCCATAAATCAGGCCAAATCTTTCCAACCCACCAAAGTCATAGAAGTTTCAACCGCTGCATCTTCCATTGTAGCACCTATAGATTCTAGATAATCAGCTGACTGAATTTTATTCCCTTTCAGAAATTGATGCCAATAAATTAAATTACTATTCTTTAAGTCAAACATTTTCCTTGCATTAAAAAATACTAAGCATCCACTTATGAAAGCCATAGGACATAATATTAGTAGATCTTTGATTAGATAATTGAAATTCTTAAATCTCTTGAATATTAATAGAATTTGATTCATGAAAGGGTGGAAAGTAAAGTTATGTTTTTAATTTAATATATAGTCTTTTTAACCCCCCCCCAAGAATGTATTGATGTCCAAATTTGAATAAGTTCTTATTATAGGTTCATAGGTTCATAGGTTGATACTAGGCTATCTGCCCTAGGGCATTTATAAGCCTAGCCAGAGTGTGTTTGGCTTTCACCACACTTTTAGATTTGTAGACTGTGCCTTTGAATAGTAGGTCACAGAATATAGCCACTTTATGGTTAGTTTATTGTGCCTCTGTCTAGCAGGGACCCAGAAGAGATCCTGGGGTATACTTACGATCTCCATCATAAGTGGATGCTTAGTATTTTTTAATGCAAGGAACATGTTTGACTTAAAGAATAGTAATTTAATTTATTGGCATCAATTTCTGAAAGGGTGACATATTTGTTATTCTCTGTTAGTATATGTTCATGTATTGATTTCCAAGTGGAAGCATAAAATGTGTCAAGCCACTGGTGTATTACTTTAATACTTACATATTTAAAATATAAGTCAATATTAGGGGAACCAATGCCTCCCTCCTACCAATGTTTGATGTGCCAGTCTAAGTTGATTCTGTTTTTTTTTTTTTTTGGGATACTATAAGAATTTTAGTAAAATAGAATTTATTTTTTTAAACTTTTTTAAAAGGGGGAAGAAATAATGACTGACTAAAAAATGCGATTTGTAGTAAGATTATCATTTTGATCAACATAAATCTATCCTCAAATGAGAAAAATAATTTATTCCAATTGTCTGTTAATTTGGATATTGTATCAATTAGGTTTTGGTAGTTAACTGAAATTGATTTTTTGTTATTTATCTCAATAGTAATGCCTAAGTAATTTAACTGAAAATTGTCCCAGCCAATTTTTTGTAAAAGTTTAAATTAGTCTGTTTTTATTGCAGTGAACATTGCCATTATTATCTTATTAGTGATTATTCTGTATTCTTCATGTGCTTTATGATATTTGTATTTAGTTTAAATTAGTAGTTATGCCTTTGTTTACAAGGTTTCTATTTTATTGTAATTAAATTTCAGACCTGAAATATTTTCAAAATAGTCCACAGAGCTAACTATATGATAGAATGAGAGTTCAGTATTAGCACTAGTGAGCAGAATGCCATCAGCAAAATAGTTGAATTTTAGAAGAACATTTTTCATTTATTTTTAAACCTTTAATGTTTATGTTAGATCATATATAGTTAGCAAATGGCTCTATAATAAGTGCAAATAGCAAAGGAGATAAAGGGCATCCCTGTTTGGTACCTCTTAAAGTATCAGAGGGGCTAGACATAATGGAACACATTTTGACAAAAGAAATTGAGTTATCATAAAGCCTTTTAATTCATTTTATGAATTCAGTGGAAAGTTATATTCATTTACTATTCAGAGGGACTATGGCGAATTCACAGAGTCAAAAGCTTTATCCATATCAAAGTGTATTATGGATAACTGTTTTTTTTATTTTTGTTTGCCAAATCAATCAAAGAAAAGAGTCTTATTATATTATCTTGAACTTTCCTATTAACTATAAACCCAATCTGATCTTCATTTACTAGACCAGGGAGCATTTGATTTAATCTTTTTGCTAATATAGACATGAAAATCTTGTAGTCTACACTTAAAAATAATATAGGTTGATAAGGAAAACATAGAGCAGGGTCCTTACCAGATTTTAAAATGATTGTAATAAGAAAATATTTCCATGAAGGGGAATATTAGAAGTATTCTTAACTTCTTCAAAAGCATTTAATAAAAATTTTAAAATATTATCAAGTAAAAGTTAATATAGCTCAGGAATTATTCCATCCATACCTTGTGCTTTATTAGTTTTAAGATTTCCAATTTGGCCTTTTAGTTCCTTAAAGGAAAAATACTTATCACTCTTGCTTTTCTGTTCTTTTGTTAGTTTAGTATGTATGTTTTATTTAAAAAATATCCAATAAGTTGCTGTTACTCAGGTTTGACTTTGTTTTATTAATTTCTTCATAATATTTGCTAAAACATTTTAAAATATCTTTCAGATCTCTAGCTTTAAAAGCCTTATTCCCTTCTTTATAAACAATCTCCTTGATATGGTTTATTTTATTGATGTTTTTTGATCTAATAGCTATTTTATGAAGGCTCTTGTGGTTTACTGTAATTTCATTTTTTTTCTAGATTAATGTAAATCTTATTATGTAAAATTTCTAGGTATTTCTGATTTACATTTTTCAACTGTGTGCTTCCAGCTTTATCACCGAGTTTAAGGTTTAATTTTAATTTATCAACTTCAGCTTGGACAGCATTTAACTATGTATCCCATTCCTTTCTTTTATAAATATACCCTTTCTTTACTTTACCATATAAGTAAGCTTTTAATGTGTCCTAAAGTGTGACATCAATGACCTCACTATAATCGTTAAATTCCATAAATTTAGTTATCTGTTTTAATAACCATTCATTTAAGCCTTTTGTTTTATTTATATATGTTGGTAGACTTTGGCAGAAATTAAATTGTTTCGACTTAAACTTAATTTAAATGTAATAGCATTGTAGTCAGATAAGGAACATGAAATTATTAGTACCTCATCTATTTTGGAGTATAATTCTTTGGATACCAATACTTTATCAATACTGGTTTGAGTCCCAAATCTAAAAGAATAGGGAGTATATTTTAAAGAACCATCTAGTTTTAAATTTGATATATCTCTCATATATGTTGTATTAATATAATAATCTAAATGTTTTCCTACTGAAGATAGCCTGATTTGTTTAACATTTCTAGTGTCTTTATCTGATAGGATGCAGTTAAAATCACCAGCTGTCAACATTTCTCCTTTAGAGTATACTGTTATATAAGTATTTATTAATTGTTTTAGAACCAATCCCAGGGATCCAATAGGTTTTTATAAGGGTATAGTATTTTTATCAATTTCCATTATTTTAGGTAGTCCTGACTTTTTTTTCAAAGAATAAAAACACCTTTTCTTTTTGAACCAAACTAAAAGCCAATTAAAATTGAATAATCTTTTAACAACGATCTATTTAAATCTTTAGTTAATAAATGAGCTCCCTGTAGAAGAACAATGTCTACTTTATATAGAGTTAAATATTTATTTTAACTAACTCCCTTTAAATGGTTATTTCACCCATTTATATTTAATGAAAGACATTTATATTCTGGCATCTGTTGGAAAAATAGGTACATAAACTACTATGGAATGATTTAGTGATTTAAACATTACATAAACAAAAGAACAACTTGTTATGGACAGACACAATAATGATGATGTGAAAACTTAAGAATTAAAAACATTTTTAACCTCCAACATGGAATAAAGTACTTCAGACCTGATGAAAAGTTCATACAAACAGCTTTCTGACAATACAATAATAAAATCAGTCACATTGTTGCTACTACTTCTATATGCATAAACTGAAAATTCTAAATAAAATATTTTATACTTATTAAGAAAAAGTTAAATTACTAGAAAACAAACCAAAAATGACACAAGGTTAATGTATAATATGACCTATCAAATAGATAAACTTTAATTAACTGTTAATTTATAATTAGCATTCATTATACATACCATTTATTTATATATTAACTATCATACTGAAGATATGATCAGACCATTCTTAATACTTGAAATATTTATATGAATTAAGAAATTATGTGTTATGGGTAAATAATGTCTTTTTAAGGTACATGTGCCTGTAATTTAACCAGAATAACGCTCATCTCCTATATGTACAGCACTGTATAACTAACTGATTACAAATTCTCATAGGTTCATAGGTAGGTACTAGGCTATCGGCCCAAGGGCCTAAGTAAGCCTAGTGAACAAGGTTTCATGGCTTATGCCACCCAAGAAAGGTATCTTCCTGTGCTCCTGTTGAGCAGGGCCACAGAAGTGATCCTCAGGGTGTATTTCCTATTTCCCATCTACTCATGAAGATTTTTCTTGAAGAGTGCTAATGAGGAACTTTGCTTGACATAGATGGGTAGCTTGTTCCAGAGTATGGGAAGTCTCTGGGACAGGAATCTATCCCTCCAGCATGTCCTGTTTATTGTGGTGACAAGGTTTAGGTCACTAGAGCGGGTAGCTCAGATGGATTGGGATTTCATTAGGTGTAGCATGTCCATAACTCTGGGTTTGACATAGCTTTATATGTTAGGCAGAGATCACCTCGGAGTAGGTGACATGCTATGGAGTAAAGTTGGATTTTTTTGAGAAGGTCAGTGTAAGGTATCTGTTTGAGGCCAGTAATCCTCTTTATGAGGTACTTCTTTGGCCTTTCCAGCTGCTGCAGATGTCTTGTAAGGTACATTCCAAGAGGGGTGCTGTACTCTATAATGGGTCGAGTAGAGGGGAACAATGACCACTTTTATTCTGGATGAGAACCCTTTTGTGATGAGGTGTGCCATTTAGAAGGCTTTTCTAACTACTGTGGCGATGTGATTATCAAAGGAGAGACTAGTGTCCACTTGGGTCCAAGGTCTCTTATCACATATTCAGCGTTAAGTAGACTGCCACCTTTGTGGTAGTTCATGTGTACAGAGTTTTTACCAAATGGGGTGACAATGCACTTTTTGGCATTGAGCTTGAGGCCATGGCTCTGACACCAGGCATCTGTCTCAGTGAGGCCCTTCTGTAGGATGTCCACATCATTTGGGGACTTGACTATAGCTCCTAGTTTGCAGTCATCTGTGAACTTTGTTAGCCAAAGGCCTTCTGTGTTAGCTTGTACTTCAGAGAAGTAGATACCAAACAGGAGAGGTCCAGGACTAAACCCTGTGGTACTCCACTTGTCACTGGTTTGAAGTCAGATTTGAAGTCTGCAACTTTTACAGTGTGGGTTCTGTCAGTGAGCCAGTTGGCAACCCATCTTGTGACATAGAGATTTATACCTAGTTTAGTGAATTTAGCTAGAATTCCAGAATGGGGGATGGTGTCAAAAGCCTTGGCGAGGTCAAGAAAGACTGTGTGAACCACCTTACCTTCATCTATGGCTTTAGTGACTTCCTTAAAGAAGTTGATCAGGTTTAGGAGGCATGATCTGCCTTTCACAAACCTGAACTGGATGGGGTCCAGAGTTTGGAGGTTACCAATGTCTTTGTTTATGAGTTCCATAATGATACATTCTATGACCTTACAGACCAGGCTCATCAGGCTAATAGGGAGATAGTTTCTGGTATCAGTGGTGGCTCCGCCTTTATGGAGTGGGATAACTGTTGCTGTGCACCATTCAGTGGGCACAAAGCCTGATGTGAGGTTATGATTGAACATGGTGCTTAGGTGGGGAGCCAATTTGTTCTGAAGTTCATGTAAAACGTAGCCTGAAATGTTGTCCAGTCCCATAGATGCTGTGTTTTTGGCTTTAGAGAGTTCAGCTTTTACCTGTGTAGTTGTGATTACAGGGACTCTGCATTCTTCCTTTATAGATATGGGCCCTTTAGTGGTGAGAGGGGGGTAAAGCTAGCACTGAACCTATCTGCCAGGATGTTGGCAATATCAGTTGGTTCTGTAATTTTTGTGCCATTGTGCTGTAACTCAGAGAAGATCTGGGTGTTGCCATTGAGATTCTTGACATAGCTATAGAATGCTTTGTGGTTGCCCCTAGAATTAGTAGTAAGTTTGTTTTCATAGCTAGCTTTGGAGGATCTTATAAGGGATCTCAGCTTCTTACTGAGGCTGACCAGGGAGCTCCTCCACTCACAGGATTTTACTTTCTTTTGCAGCAGTTTCTTCCTTCTGTTGTAGAGTTTGTTTTTGGCAGGGGACCACCAGATTGGCTATCTTTTTTTGGAGGATAGCATTTTGGTTTTGTTTGGGATAGCACAATTCATGCACTCATATAAATGCTTATACAGTGCATTTGTGTAATCGCTCACACAGACTAGAAGCTTGTGAAAACAGCCTGCATAGATTTTGGCTATTTACATTCATATTCATCATCTAACATGGCTGAGTTATAAAGCGGACTACTGATGTCTGTATTTTATGCAGAAATATAAGTTATCTTAATGAAATTGTATGTGTTTTTCAACTTATGTTATTCCACTATTCCCTATATAAGATGCATATCTGAGTCTTTTAACTAATAAAGTGGTGCTACAACATTATCTAGTATGATCAAATAATGTACCTAGGAATAATACTCATTAAAAACTTCAGAATTACATCTAAAAAAATCAGTGTACCAGCTACAGAGGGAATATGACACTCAGTAGTAATGTCGAAAATATTTAACATAAAGTTCCACTCAACTATTAAGTGTACATTTGTGTATTGTGTCTGAGGTTTAATGAGAACACCTCTATTTACCCCACATCAAATATGCATCCTTTGTGCATAATTTCACTTGCTCTTCCCTTTGATAATTAAACAGATGGTCCAAGTGTATATAGCTAAAATAAGCCATTCAGAAGTCTAATGAATTACTATTATATTAAATTGCACTACTTACAGTTTGTCTTTAATATTGAAAATATCATTTTAAAAGCTAGACCATTTAAAAGTGTGTTTTTAGCAATCTTTTTCTGTGTTCTGTAAGCTTCCTGCTTCTGTGGGGTTAGAGGTCACATTGCACTTCAGCTTTGGCTTAGGAACTGTCTGCAGCATTTCTCCCTGGGCCTCCACTGAAAATTGGTTTGTTCCAGGTATGAAGTTCATGGTAAACAAATGTTAAATAAATAAATAAACTGTTCAGGAAAGATTCAGAGTGGAGCAGAGACACATAGAAGCTTGAGGCAAGCTGAAAACATTCTCTAAACTCTTCTGAAGTAATTTAATGAGAAAGTGTACTGAAAAGAAAGTATTTAAGCACAGAAGGCTCATAGACACATTCTGCAAGCCACATTTAAACTGAATTATTTTTTAACGTCAAATAATCAGGGGAAAGTTATATAACCTTAACAATATCACATGAAAGAAAAGAGGGTTAAAAACACATCAGTGCATACATTTTAACTATACCCCCACTGCCAGTAACACTATATGCAAATACTGTGTTAAATATTAAAAATTAAAACAGTAAAGAGTTTTAATATTCATTTCTAAACACATCCATTTCCCAACAGTCAAACCAGCCCCCAAACCAGACTCATTCTATTAAAGTTACTCAGTTACTAAATTATTGTGAAAATGAAAGATTGAGAGGACAGAAAAGAAAATTAATAAAAAATAAAAAAAAATTAAAACTTTTTGAGTATAGTATTTCCCTTTATATTCATAATAGTTTAGTTATAAGCTTATTACTATATACTTTCCTCCCTCTAGTGGAAAAACTGCAATATTGCAGTAAGAGGGAGACTAATACTTGTAAACCGAAACTGATGTAAGGAAAATAGAAAAGTATTACTTTTAGGTGATTTAATTAAAAAAAGATATTTCAGAAACAGCCTATTTTAAGACAAATAAAATATAAATAACTAACAGATAGCTTTTTTTCTCTAACTGTCCAATCATTCCTTCTAGCCTGTCTTTTTGAAGATACACTTGGGCTTGTATCATCAGTAGAATTAAGCAAATTCTTTTTCTGGATGAAGGAAATTGCATCTTCTAAGAAATCAAATGTTATTTTCCCCACTGGCAAGAATAATTTTAGTTTTGCAGGGTAAATTAGGTCAGTTTTTATTCTGTTTTTTTTTTTTTTTCTTTAGGGATTTTAACAGAGAAATACAAGCTTTTCTTTTCAAAACCACCAGAGAGGAATAGTCATTGTCAAATCTAATGAAAGAATCACCAAGTTTTATGGGTGAAGCAGACCAGGCTGTTTTCAAAACTAGATCCTTGTCTTGACTAGAAATAAGTGTGACTATTATCAATCTTGGATTTTACATTTTTTTTATTTAGTGTCAGTACAGTCAAAGACCTTTGAGACCTGTATATGCCAAATGATATGGCTTCAGGAATGTTTGATGTTTTAATGATCCAAGTGGCTAAGAAGTTTGCCATGTTATTTCCTTTTAGTTGCTCAGTTACTCCATAAATCTGGATGTTGTTCTTCCACACCCTACTCTCCTGGTCATCATTTTTAGCAGATATCTGGAATTTCTGTTGTTTCACTACTTCCTTGATTAATTTAATCTGCTTTGTACAATTTTCTTTTATTTTGTTGACTATGAAGTCCCATTTATCTTGTTTTAAGAATCGGTCCTGTATATTACAAAGACTAGAATGTAACTCTTTCTTCAATTAATTTTCTTGTGAAATTACTTTTGGGTGGTTCATCTTCCTTTGGTAATCTTTATTTTGAAGATTCAACAGGAAACTATTTGAAATTTAATTAATTTTTTCCACCAAAATGCCCCAAGAAGTTTTCAACATGATATTCCAGCTTATTGGGATGATTTTTTTTATGAAAATGACAATTTAATCCTGTCAAAAATGTATAGGAGAAGGAGAGCAAAATGCAATGAATGCATTGCTAACTGCTTGCCATCGTGGCCACATTCACCTCCATAATCTGATTTTTCACAAAATATCTGGGAAAAATAATTGCCCATTAAACAATATTCCCTTAAATAAAATTTCTTTCAGTCTTTCACTCCAGAAAACCCACATTACATACAATAAATTCTTACCTTTCTTCACAAATGTTTTCTTCTTATTCTTATAATATCCATATATAAGCATATCCATATGTATAATACTCATGCCATTAATATTTTCAACATTTTTTATTTACACTTTTCCAGAGCATCTCAATTCTTTTACATTTCAAAAAAGAAAGAAAGAAAAACAAGTGCTCTTTCTATTCCTCCCCCCAAAATAAACACACTCTTATTCCCCCTTACTGGGGAATCCTGGCAATCTATTTTCTTGGTACACCACTGTTTTCTTACTTTAATGGCTTTAATGACTTTTGGCAAATTTCCCATGGATTTACATAATAATAATATTGTTTCATTATATTATTATACCACATCCTCCTATTTTTTATATCATTTATTTCCATATTAATATTTTTTCTTGACAATTTTTCTTTTTTCTTTTTGCCATCACCTCCTAGACTGTTACTATTAAATTCTCATTCTCTTCCTTTAATACTCCATATACATCTAAATAAGCAGAATAAACAACTGGCTTTAGCAACCCCAATCCCCTTCATCTTAACTTGTATACAAATCCCTCTTTTAAATAGGTTTAATCTTGAGCACACACATCAAAGAAAACACTAGTTGCACAGTTTCCTTTTCATATTTTACTGGGATCATATAAACAATTTACAGATATGCTATTTTCCCATTGATACCAAATTCACCAGACAAACATTTGTTTTTCTGAATGTTAGTCTATACACCCTCCCCAAAAGACATATGCCTTTCATTTCTTTTGTCAGACCCTCACCATTGCATCATAACTAAAAAAAAAGTTTTTCCCTATTTTTTTTCTAACAAAGACACTTTTTTATTGAATAATACAGCCCCCAGATTTCATCACATCACCCAAACCCTTAATTTTATCTTTATTCAAGGTCATTTCCTTTAAACATCCATTGATAGAAATAAGCACTTCCCTCATCCATAGCTTGTTCTTAGTAAACACAACTGTATCTTTTGCACGTCAAAAGTACCAGTATCAACACATTATTTTGCATTAAATATATAGCATCTTTCATTTTGTAAGCTACTTAGTGCAAGCAATATTCTACACTTGGGCCTAAGGGTTTAATTCCCTCAGCCCTTCTGTGTAACCTTGAGCAAGTCACTTAACCAGACATTGTTTCTGGGTCACCCAGAAAATGGACTGTGTCTCCAGTGGGCCTACCTGGTTAACAAATAGGATTATTATAATTATTACAATATGTTGAAAAACACATTCTCCTAATTCTATTACCTATTGTATACTTCTCCATTATTTCCCATAAAGACATCATGTCCTACTGTACCAAATGCCTTGCTAATAGCACCTGCCATACATTTCATATCTTCCCCTTTACTAATAACATCATCCACAATTTTGCTTACAGCCATTAACAATTCTTGACATCCCTTCTCTTTTATTCAGTATATGCTTTCTTACATATCTGTCATCCTTCCTACCCCTCTCCCATATAAAAATTAAAATCTGTAGTATTTAGTGTGATAGGTCTCCATTTTTTTATTTCATTCTACTCATCTTTCTTCCATATAAAATGTAATTTTCCAAAGCATAACTGCTCATAAGCAAGCCCTTCTTTCAACCATTCATTCAGTACTTTTACAAAATGCTCCCTTTGCCAGTCCATTACTTTCTTGCACATTTCATACCCTATGCCACCTGGGCCTGATACAGAATAAATATTTACTTTCCTAAGTACTTCATCCAATTCACTAATAGTATTTTTTTTTTCAAATTCTTTCTCAATTCATTCTGGAAATTTCTTTACTTTTAATTCTCTCTTATTTTCCACACTTGTACACTTACAAATATTTTCCATGATCTGTACTTCAATACTAATCATTTGCTCATGTGTTCTTTTTACCTCTCCTTTCACAGTTTTCATATCTCATTTTGTTAATATTCTCCTTTATTATTTTACTGAACTATGCAGATACCTCCTTCCTTCTCCCTTGTAGATAATATATCTGCCTAAACAGTAGTACCTGATTTTTCTTCTTGATTTATTTTATATATTTTTTCCATATCATAAATGAGGTTGGTAACAAACTAATTTGTACAGGCATAGCTTTGGAGAGGGGTTAGATAAATATATCACTAGAAGTTAAGAGGGGCTGGGAGTTGAAAGGGTTAAATGGGAATCAGGGATGTTTGGGAGGAAATGAGGTAAGGGTAGGGAGGGGCTTAAGGATTTTATGCAAGTGTAATTGGGTAGGGAATCCACATTTTGGCATGAACTTGCAATATGGCAAGCTTACATCCAGGAAGACCTGTGAGTACTGTGGCGGACAGGTAGGCCTTGGGTTAACTGTGGTACATGGAGAGGAGGTGGGTAATATTTAGATTTTTTTTAGGGGTGGTTCTCAGGGTAGGTGAAGAAGGATTTCAGGCTTTGTGCAGGTTGGATGTTTTTTGACTGGTTTGCCGGCCATTATGATGTTTAAGACTGCTGCAGAGGTGGTTATTTTGGCATTTTAGTCCTTAAATTAGCAATGATCTTCAGCTGCATGCTGACAGCATTTTGTAGGACTGCCTCTTCTCTGACTTTGATCATTGGGGTAACGATTTAGGTTACGTGTCTGCAGTATTATGTAGGGCTGTGATTATCAATGAACTTTCAGTCATCCTCTACTTCCCTGGTTCTTTTAAGCAGTATCACTCTTCTACAGCGGGAGTTGAGAGAAATGTCTTCCTGCTGCAGCTGTGGTTGGTAGTGAGCCACGATTACATTTCCTGTTTATTTATTTTCCCTCAGCTTATTAGGCATGGTGTTTTTGTTGTTTTCAGTTGGGTTCAGGATTCTATGGTGGGTCAATCTACCATGCTTATTTTATGACGTATTTTTCTCAGTTGAAGCTGTGAATGGTTTTCATGGGCTCTGATCAAGTTGGTGTGATGGTTGTCTGTGGTCAATTCATATCTTTCAAACTGAGGTTTTCAGACAAATTACTGCCAAATCATTCAGGGTGTTCAAGAGTTTGGAGATGATTGTTATTGTTTGCAGGCGTATGTGCAGTTGCTTTGTAGTGGGTGGTCCAGACCTTGGTGCCATGTGTGTTCTGACCTCCAGCTGCACTAGCAGATATTAAAAAAAAAAAAAAAAAAAAAAGACTATCCAGATTTTCACAGGGTGTCCACAGTGTTGTCTTGTGTTTTAGTTGGGTCAGTTCTTCATTGGGTTTGGGATTTTCTGGATTTTTGTGAAACATCAGTGAGAACTGAATTCAATAAAGACAGCCATTTCAGTTTCGGAATTCATGTGAGAAAATGCATAGTAACACAAGACTTTGGCATCCTGGTGGCTTTCTTGGTTGTGATTGGAATGATTGGAATTGTTCCCTGATTTTGGGGCTTTGTTCCCCCATTAATTTTGGCTTGTCCAGATATTTTGTGGTACTAGGTTGAGAGCTATGGTTTGGGCTCATTGGTGGTTGCAGTGCTGGTTGCAACAGCTCTGGACTTTTACTGGTTGGGAATAACCACTATTAGCAGCTTGTTGAGGTTGTCAAAGAACAGTGAGGATCCGATAAGTGCAGTCACAAAATAATGATACCCAATAGAGTTTCAGATGTCAAAGGCATTACTATACCATTTCACGAGCCAGAGTTGACTCATGTTGTATTTGCAGAAATTAGCTACGGGGAAAAGATGAATGCTACAGATGTTCTACTTATTTTATTGCTTAAACATTGGCAATTAAGCCTATTCATAACTGGGCTTCGGGTTGGATCTTTGAACAGGGCATCTCACTTTTATTAGGTTATACAGTTGGAATTTTGTTTTTATTAGTAAGCTAATTTAATTAGCCTTCTGAATGTTGCTGTCATTTCCACAGTCTTCCATCCCCAACATAAGGAACAACAGCCATCATAAGGGAAGCAAATGGGCAAATGCAGAACACATACCAACGGCTTCCTTGCGACTTCAACTCTAAGGTTGTAAGATAGTTGAAATATGCCAGATTTACTCCTTTTATCATGAGCATCCAGATGTGTGTGAGGCCCTTTCAGTGTGGACTCTCGAGGTTCATGAACTTGCTAAGGCGTCAAAAGAGGTACGTTGCTCCTGTTGAGGTGCGTGTGAGAAGTTTTTGTTTTCTCTCAGACTTCATTCCCTTTGGAACATTTATGCTACAGTTAGAGGTTTGGCTTAATGGTTAAAGATCTTCACTTCATAAGCACAAGGTACAGGGTTTGATTCTGATCAATGGTTTTGCATGACTATCAGCTTTCAAAGTTTGTGAAAGCGCAATTGTAAAGATTAATTTTCATGGAATGTTTGGGTTTTTGTTTCACATTGCTGGTTTACTTCAAAAATGTAATTTTGTTTCTGGCAATTCATTGCCATGTTATGGAGTATTGCAGTCATAAGATAGTGAGGGGGGTTTGGGGTTCAGATTTCTTTCTCTTCAGAGGACTCATGTTGTGTGAAGAAGCCTTTCAATGAGGATCATAGGAAGTTATTAGGCTATTCACCCAAAATCCTTACATGCCTAGCCAAGAATTTAGCCCATGTTCCAGCAGTCAGCACCCAATGCTCCTGTCCAGCTGGGACATGTGTGGAATCCCAGGGGTGTAGGTTCTCTTCCCCATTCAGTTATCCAGGTTGCACTTAAAAATGTGTTGATGAGGTACTCTGCTTGATGTGGACTGGGGATCTATTCCACAGAAGGGAGAGTTTCTGGGACACAAATCTGTCCTACCAACAAGTTCCATTGATGTCACAGATCAGGTTGAGGTTGTGCATGCGGGTTACCTAAGGGAGATCGACTTGCAGATATGCAGCAGTCCCATCAAGGCGGGGTCTGATATTGCTTTGTATGCCAGACAGAGATCACCTCTGAGGAGTCTGTAGGAGGCTGAAAAGAGGGACAGGGCTTTTCAATCTGTGTAGGCTAGATGTTTGAGGCCCTGGGTTTTCCTGGTGAGGAACCTATGTGGTTTCTCCAGCTGCTGCATGTGTTTTGTGAGATACATGCTGATAGGGGCATTGTACTCAGTAATGGGTCTTATAAGGGAAGAATACAGGGATGCGATGACTACCTTGGCCCTGGATGTGATACTCTTACTAATGAGGTGGGACAAGTATAAAACTTTCTGCACAATGGAAGCAATATGGTGGTCAAAAGTCAGTTTGCTATCAACCTGGGTGCCCAAGTCCCTCACAACTGATTACATGCTTAGGACCTTGTTGTTTATGTGATAATTTGTGGGGACGTCAATCTCTCCCTTCCATCACTTGCACTAACAGGTTAAGGGCAAGGCAAATATCATCAGGAAAGCACAGATAGACTTCACTCTAACATTGCTCTTAAAATTGGGGGAGTGCTGGTGGGCAAGTGGGGTAGGCAGGCTGATTTGGGGTGGGTGAGTGCCCAGAGTCAAGTGGGGTAGGCAGGTGGTTGTGGGTGGAGGTGGATTTTCACTGAATCTCCTTCATCAACTTCACTAATGTTCTTGGATTCATAAACACTCGGGGCCACAATTGAGGTTGTTTGTGCTGTTTTTCATTATTTGCTTCCTGACAAGTTTGCCGGCAGTGTGTGGAAGTCTACAACATTGGTAAATATGAAATTGTTTCCTCTGGTTGCAAGCTGCAAGGTTACCATAAGAAACATTGGCTTGCCGAACATGCAATCTGTGTTCTTACCATCATGCAGGAACCATACCTCTCTGTTCTTCATTATTTGCCCCTGGTGTTGCTAGACGAGCAGGTTTGTCCCTCACTTTGACTCATTTTTTAGATCTATCTCTGTTAATCCTTTCAAAAAATTGGTGACTTTTGCAGGTAAAGGGGAATTACACTTATAATTTAAAAGTCATTAAAAACTTGTCAAGGTTCAAGTTACTATCACTAATACTTTAAAAGTGTCCTTGACTCGCTCTGGATTTGTCCGTGATACTGCTGGAATTTGTCCCTGATTGTTTGGGAGCTATGATTGAGTTTTTTGGTAATTTTACTTGCTGGGTACATATTGTGGGTAGAGCTGCTTGTACAGCAAGAAGCACAGGGGACTTTCTAATAGAGCCAAAGAGGAGGGTCTTCGTAAATTAAATTTGTGTGATTGCACATGAATATCTTTGTAGTGCTTGTTTACAGAAATTATATCAGACTGTTTGAGAATTAAGTTAACTTGGTTCATATAGTGTGATTAGGCTGGGATGCAAATTGCCCAGTCATTGAGGTATTTCAATGTTTACCCTTCAGGCACAGTTACTGCTGCTGGTGTTTTAAAACTGCTTGCCGCATGATGTTCCTTTGGGTACAGAGGATTTGCAGAGGGATACAGTGGAGCCCTGTTATTGAGGATAAGGGATGTGGAGCAGGGTAGCAGCGGTACAATTGATTGAAAAGGTAGGCCTTTGGCAGCATTTTGGTTTGTGGTTACAGAGGATTTACATTTTTTTTCTTTTCTTTGCAGATTGTAGGCTGCTGGAGTGGTCTTTATTGAGGTTGCAGATGGGGAAGTGCACAGTGGACATCAGTTGGTGGCTGGAACGAGGTGGACCTGAAAGTTGTTGGATGCTACTGTGATGGATGTTCTTACCACTGGCAGCTCAGTATTGTGATATCATCCAGATGGAAGTGCAGAGGGCATTTCAGACAGCGGTCTGAAGGAAGGGGCTTGGAATTTGAACCATGCTGGAGTGAATGGATTTTGTGGGGTTAATGTATCTGCCTCTGGATTGGTGCACAATGACATGTTATTAATCCACTTTAATATTTGCTCAGTAGTCACACAGGTGTCAGGGCTATGTTAATTTACTGAATCTTGGTCAGTGGTTCATTAGTTTCAAGGGTTGGGGTATGGTGATAGCTGTGAAGTTTGACAGACTTTATCCATTTTCAAGATAGGCTTTGCTGCAAGGGCCGGTGTTGGGGAAATGGAGATTCATGGGATTACAATTTATGTGGCATCTATGCTATGGAGGTATTTTAGTCATTCAGAAGGTGGCTTGTGGGTCAGCATAGGGATCCAGTTTGGTTTAGGGTGGATGTTGTACACTAAATGATGTTTGACTTAGCCCTCCTTTTTTGGATGCTTAGGTCCAAAAATGTTTATAGGAGGGGGGAGAACAGACTGGTCAGGTTGGTGGGCAGGGAAGAGGGCCAGGCTTGTCCTCTTCTGTTCCTCCTCTGGTATTGGATGTTTATTTCAATGAGTTTGGAAAGGAAAGTGAGCTTTTGGAAGCTGATTGATAAATAAGAGAGTGGAGGCAAGGACGCTGCTTATAGGTTGGATGTTTAATTCAATAACTGGTAAATGAAGTGAGTGATGGGATGTTGCTTCATAAGTAAATAAATGAGCTGAGGTAAGAATGCTGCTTATTTGACTGGATCTGTAATTCAATAAATGATAAATGCAGCGAGTGGTGGGACGCTGCTGCATAAGTAAAGTTCCTGAGTAGAGGTATGGATGATGCGTACTGGGTTAGGATGACTGAGGTTACACTGTCCTGATTATCATTACATGAATGTTTATGCTGTGATTAAATTCAGCTATGTTATGTTTTAGCTGTAATTAATAAATATGGGTTGACAAGTTATGTTTATGAAGGTTCAGTAAAGGTCATCAAATGTCATTCTGTGTGATATGTTTATTGAAGGGGACCAGGACAAATGAGCTTTGGTAATAAACCAGTTTGTCCAGGGACATCTTCGGAGGGGGGGGGGAGTTAGATAAATATATTAGTAAGGGTTAAGAGGGGAGGGAGAATGAAAGGGTTAAATGAGAATCAGGGATGTTTGGGAGGAAATGAGGTAAGGGTAGGGAGGGGCTTAAGAGGTCTATGCAAGTGTAACTGTGTATGGAATCCACATTTTGGCATGAACTTGCTACCCACCCTCCCTCCCTTTTTGGGGGGAATAATGAGTATTTGGGTAATTTATCAGCCCGGGTAAGGCAAGGAAGAGGGACAGGCTTGCCCTTTTCTGTTCCATAGGTTCATAGGTAGGTACTAGGCTATTGGCCATAGGGCCTATATAAGCTTAGCCAAGCAGTACCCTGACTTTTGCCACCCAAGAAGATTATTTTCCTGTGCCCCTGTTAAGCAGAGCCACAGAAGTGATCCCCGGGGTGAATTTCCTATCTCCCATCCAGTCATCAAGATTTTTCTTGAAGAGTGCTAATGAGGAGCTTTGTTTGATATAGATAGGTAGTTTGTTCCAGAGTATGGGAAGTCTCTGGGACAGGAATCTATCCCTCCAGCATGTTCTGTTTATTGTGGTGGCAAGGTTTAGGTCTCTAGAGCGTGTAGCTCGGAGGGATTGGATGTTTATTTCAATGAGTTTGGAAAGGAAAGTGAACAGTTGGAGGCTGATTGATAAATAAGTGAACTGACGTAAAAACGTTGCTTATTGGTTTGATCTGTAATTGAATAACTAGTAAATGAAGTGAGTGGTGGGACGCTGCTGCATAAGTATAGTAAGAGAGTGGAGGTATGGATGCAGCTTATTTGGTCAGGATGAGTGAGTTCACGTTGTCCTGATTAACATTGCATGAACGTTTATGCTGCAATTAAAACCAGCTATGTTATGTTTTAGCTGTAATTAATAAATATAGGGTTAACAAGTTATGTTTTTGAAAGTTCAATAAAAGTCTTCAAATGTCATTCGGTGTGATGTGTTTATTGAAAGGGACCGGGACAATACTCTCTTGTATTACTTTCTAAATTTTCTAATACATTTCTATAAATTTACCATACTTCAATTTTTCTTTCTTTCTTAAATCATCAATAAATACAACTTTGTATACTAATTTTTAAGTTCAGTTCACTAATCTAACGATTTTTAATATAAGTCCTTTATGGTTATATGATCTTTCCATAACTGCAATACTTCCCACTGTCAGATTGTATCCAAAATTTCTCCCAGTACTTCCCACTGTCAGATTTTAACCAATAATTTCTCCCTTTCCAAATTTAATATATTCCCTTTCTTCTATCATCTCTATCCATACAGATAAATGGTCTGAAAAAACTGTCACAACTGTACCCTCATGTATTCTGAAAATACAAAATAATCAATCTGAGACCCTTCTATAAATCTATTTTTTATTCCACACAGATAATTTCCCACATTGTATCACTTCCTGTATATTTACATTTTTCCATTTCTTTCAATGTATTACCCTTAAATCACAATTAAAGTCCTCTGCAATTATAATATTAATGGTAACCAACACATAGTTTAATATCTGATGAAAAGATTATCTCTTTCCTTGTTAGCTATATATGCATAAATAATGCTATAATTCTATAAACGTGTTCTCTCTACTTCATACCTACAACAGTCAGCCTTCTACTTCACATCTACAATAGTCAACCTTCCAATCCTTACCAATCTAGTATTTTTACTGGGTTTTTTTATACAACACAGCCACTTCATAACAACTTCCATTTCTTAAGTTCCATATTATATTTTCACCCCTCACTTTTTTGTTGTAGTCTTTCCTTCACTTGCCAGGAATCTTACATCCCATAAGAGAATGATGTGCATAACATTTGGAATACCATTCCAGTATACCTATCCTTCTTATAGTGTTAATACTATTCACATTTACTGAAATCCTCTGAAATTGTTGTTTTTCCTTAAGTTTTTCTTTTCTTATTTTTCTCTTTCCCCTATTGAATATTGTTTCTTGGGTTTATATAAAAATAATCCTTGATCCTTAAAATCAAATTTTTCACTGGTTAGAAGTTTAGTAAAATTATTAGTGTTAATCCCTTCTCCTGAACTCTCTTCCTCCTCCTTTTTCCCCCTCCATATTTTTTTCTTCGTGTGCAGTTTCTTTTTCACCTAATTCACCCTCATTCATAGCCTCTTGTTGTCCTTCTTTGTGTGTCTTCTCTTCCCTTTCTTTGTCATTATCTACCATTTGCTCATGACATTCCATCCAAGGGTGTCCCTTTTTGTCAACACAGTCTGCATTCAGACACACACCTTCTTCCTGCATGTTCTTTCTCCTCACACTGGTTGTATTATAGGCTGTCAAAATCATTCATTAAATGAGAAAAGTCCCCAAAAAAGAAACATGATTTAGGCTGTCCAGTTTATCTTAATGCCCCTCTATGACCAGTCACAAAAATAACACCTGACAAGTGTTTCACCACATTTTTTGTTACTTTCTAAAGCAGCTTCCAACCTCTACCCTATATTCCATATGTTTATCTCATTTCTAATGTTCACAGCGTTATCAACAGTTTCACAAAACCATGCGTGCATCTTCTAACATCCTCTTCTTTCAGTTTGTCAGTTCTAAAGTGAAAAAGCAACATTTTTTAACATTTAAGTTACTACCAGAAAACAAATAGATTACCACAGATAGATGTCCTTTTTGATATGCAGTTCCAGAATATTTGTCATCAGACTCTCAGTTTCAAATGTTGTCACAAAAATATTTATTTATATGTATAAAACACCGACTTTCTTAAGCTTTATAATACAGAGCAGCTACCAAATCATCCTATACATAATATCTGTCTATTTCAGTGTCTTTTCTTCTTTTTAAAAACATTTTTACTTACAGTTTGTTGCAGCTCTTTTTTTTTGCCTGCTGTCACTGATGCATGTGTTTCAGTTACTGCATTATCTACTGCCACAAAACCAGATACCTTCTCAGTTTGTTGCTGCTTTCCTCTTTTACATTCTGTCACTGCTACAAACATTTTAACCATGGCATTCTCTGTTGCCACATCACCTGGTTCGCTCTCCATATTACCATCCTCAGTATTTTCAAATAAAAGTTACATGAAACAGCAGAACTGTCAGCTGCATCATCCTGCTCAATTATCTTCAACAAAACATAATCTGCAAGCCCTCCTGACACCAGTTCTGTTATCTGCACTGCTCCAACAGATTAACTTCTTCTTTGTCCACTGAGATAGGTATGCACTGCTCATTTGGGTCATCCACCACTCAGGAATCTTGACCTGCTTTCTGATACTCTATATTGAACATTTTTTTCTCCAGATTCTCACTTTCCACCACCAAACTCTCCATAGATTTTCTGTCCTGCATGCTTCTGCTTCCCTTAGGCCTCTTATTTGCTGCTGTAGGAGCTCTTTGGCACCATATAGCAACTCCAAAGAGTAGGGGAAGTTCCCCTGATGCCCTGGCCAAATTTTCCCAAGTAGAGTAAATATCATCACAGGCCTTCCCTGAAAACAGGCTACTAGCCTAGTGGGAATAATGTGGTCAACAAAAGACAAATACGTAAATAAATAAAGAAATAAATAGAGGCACAGTACTGCTTAGAAACAGTGTATAGGTAAAACAGCACATCATTTACAGGAGATTTTAAAATATGACAAACAAAATGTTAAAACCATTTCTGCTGATTGCAATATATGCAGTAGTATTAGTTAAAACTGTAGAAGTTACATGAAAAATAAGTAAATGAGAGGAAAAGTAAGAAAAAATGTAAATTATAGGGACATCAACTCAAATGTCATGAAGGTTGACACACCTTTTCCTTGCTGTCACAGAATGTCACCTCAAGCTCCTATATGTACAAAATGGCTGTGTTGTCTTCTAATGATTGTGTTACAGTACCTATGGGTTTTATTTCTTTTGACTATTTCAGAACACCAAAGTTATCCAGAATGTGATTCACTTACTGTGAATTATGGCTACCTGTCTTCACTAACCTGTCTGTTCTGTTAGGCAGCCATAAACCCATACTCATTTCTCTGATTGTGCTTTAGGCTAACTAAATACACAAGTGAGCTCATCTATTTAGCTAGATAAAACTGAGTTGAAATCAAAAGAAATATTTGAGGTTCAGTACACACTGTCTTTGTAGTTTCACTCTCAGCACTGTAAATACATAAGAAAATGTTTCATACTGAAACAGAATCAATTATGTAGAATATAGTCAGAAACAGACAGTTGTAGCTGAAAATTAATCACTGGAAGAAATAGCTGTCATATTACTGCTGGCATTTTTTATGGCCAATGGTTTCCAGGCAGCTTACTGTGTATGCCTTCCTTTTCATTTAATTAGAAGTAAATGTTCCTATTTGCCCTCGTAGATAATAAACACGAAAAAGAAAAGTGATTACTATGAATCTTTGGTGCACAGCAAAATATAGGGACATTGGAAGGAGTCAACCATTGGTATTCAGATTCATACCATTAACTGATGACTGATGTGCCATAAAACTGAGGATGCAGAACATGAAACCGCAAATATGTAGCTTTTATGTACAATATATATGGCAATCTAATTATGCAAGTCTGGTAGCAATTAAAGCTAACATTTCAGCACAGAAATATTTCCAGAGAAAGAAAATGTTGCATCTTAAAAACACAAGGTTTTATAAGAGTACTAATGAACTACTGGAAATACATTTATGAAAGAACAATAGAGTGACCTTTGCTTTGTTTTAGCTATTTAACTCTTCCATGCAGTAATTTTGTAGTAATATTATGTTAGCATGCAGCTGATTATTTGTCTCACTTACAGAAGCAGTTTATTTCATTAGTTAGTGTAAAGAGCTGCTAGCCAGGAGCTCTGGATCAAGTCCCAGAATAGCAATTGCTTTACCAGCTGATCTCGAGTGTGCTGTTTTATCTGTTAGTTATTCAGGCCTCATAGGAACAGAACAGCACTGAAGCTGTTCCCTTCTTCTACATATATGACTCAGGCTTTGCTTGGCAAATGCATTACAACTGGAAACATATATTTTTTTTTAATTTTTAACAGAGTTAGGTTTTGACTCAGATGTTCTTGATTTATATTTCATATACCATTATAATTACTACAAATATTATATTATTGGTAATAAAATAGTTGTAATGCTTTATTTTCAAGACCAAGGAAATTCAGCACTGTATCTTGGTACACACGTTTTTAAAAATATTTCAACCTAAACATTTGGAAGATTTAATATAGAACATTGTACCTGATGGACAGATCCATTTAATTCTACCATATGATCTCTTTTATCAGGCAAAAAAGGCAAGCCTCCAATTAAAATGAAAACGCATATTGCTAAGCAAATGACATGGTAAGACAAATGGAAACAGGTTTAATCTTGTGGCTTAGAAAATAATTGCTAACCAGAATTGTTGCACATCTGTCATCTAACCTTTATAAAAGCAAGACAAGCAAAACCAGTGATTATGAATTAATCATGGTAAAGGTAGCACTTATGATAGAACTGACCATAACAGTTAAATGAAACTGTTTTTTACCGATTTAGAGAAACAAGATGGCCAGCAATGATATTGTTATGTTACGTCACATTATTTTATTATTTGAGTTTTTGATTGATTGTTCTTAATTGGTCTTAAATGGTTGTGTATATAAGAAATGTGTGGAGTGTTGACAATTGATTCTGATGAGGTCTCCAGTAAGGAGATGAAAGCGCTAAATCCATTTTTTGTTGTTAGTAAATAAAGTATTTGTCTCTGTGGATTTTGGATATGATTTTTGGTGAAACGTAGTTTTGGATTCTGGAAGACAGCCTTTATAGAAACCAAACTACCGAGTTTGTGGATTTAAATGAAACAAGTTAAAAGTAAACTAATTTTTAAAAAGAATATCAAATTGTGCAAAACAGGAGGGTGCTGGCGAGAATTAACAATTTTTCACATGTGTTGTGAAACCCTAACATTGTAAGCAGATGGTCTTCTGACACAATGGGATGGCTATGTCCCCACAACGCCCACTCTGATGGGCACTACTATACTTAAAATAATGTACCACATTTTAATGAAATAATCTACATTACAGGGATTTTTACGTTTTGTCTTGTTTCCTTTTTTTAACATTTTTATATAAAATAGTGCCTTGTTTTATTTGTTAATTTGATTTCCCATATTGCTGTTTTATACATAAGATGTTATTTTAAACAGTTTTCTTTGTGTGTATGTGTGAGTGTGTGTGTGTGTGTGTGTGTCTATCTGCAATTATGCATGCATACATGTGTTTCATGTTTTACACAGAAGGCACATACATACACTGTATTATTAATGGATTTGTTTCTCCATGTCCTTTTTTGTCCTGTTCTAGGTGGAATGCATACTGGATATTTTTTACTTGTATTCAGGTTAGTGTTTTATTTCTGTCTTAATTGTTTTCATTATACTTTCTGTATTTTCCATGTATTTGTATTTGTACAAGTGTGTGTGAATGCATATGACTGGGAAATTTATATTTTACACCCCCCCCCTCTTCAGTTTAAGGATCATTTATTGTTTTTTGTTATATTTTACTGTGATTTTATTAAAGCTTTTCTGTGCAAGATTTCTGTCCCTTGCTGTATTTGTTTATATTACTTTTTGATGGCAGTTTCTGGTTATATAGGATACAGCCATTTTTACTAATGACAAAACAGCAAAATGTGATGGTCATTTCATTTCTCAGTAGTTGAGTTTGCTTGCTGTGAAAAGGAGCACTCTTTTTTTACTACACTCTCCTACCTTTTAACACACTGCTGTAGAACGAGCATTTCCTACTTGGGTTCCTAGCTGACATCTGTTCATATTCAAATCAGTATTAACTCTTCCCAAAGAAGTGAAGCCCCAAATTAATAACATTTATTTGGAAAACATTTGTTAGTTCCCAACTACATACACAATATTAATCACAAAAATGATTAGATAACCAACAAAATGTGAAAGGCTTGCCTGGGTTTCCAAGCCCATGACTCTTTTAAAGAAAGGTATAGTTTGAATGCATCATTACATCTTATTAATTTTTCATCTTGCTTACCAGTCTGTTCATTGATTCAGCTATCCTATCCTTAAACCATTGTCACTCTGTTATTGTGTTTTCTGACCATCATTACAATCTTTATTGCCCTCCCCCTGAGATATAAATGTTAACTACTTCTTAAAATCCCTCTTTAACAAGACAGGAATTTATTCCCAAATGCCGTATGAATCAACCATAGCTAGAACAATTTCATTCTTTTCTGACTTGTCATATCCCTTAAACAAATTACATTTTGAGTCAAGTAGGGTTGCCAGCTTTTCATGTCAAAAATTCTGGATATGTACGTGAAAGCAAAATGCATGTAATTTTGGTACCCCCATCCCCTCCCCCAAAGCTATTCCAGTGTTCCATTACTTGGCTATTTCTCCATTTCTGCCCAGTTGCCACAAACACTGTTCAAAACTCTCAGTGAGCATATCACTTTCTGCTTTACTTCTACAATGATTACAGATATTTGGATTTAATTTAAAACTTTTATTTCAAATTTTATAGAACAAACAGTGATAGACATTTGCTAAACAAAGTAATACAGTCTCACAATAAAAACAGACTTAGCATTAAAACTTCTCTGCCTTTGAAACTCACATTCACTGAAACAGCATTGAAACCCACATTTAAAAAAATGCATCTGGCCATTAGTGGATTAAGTTTACCTTTGGGCTGTTTTCAAATCATAGACCCCTTGCACAGATTTTTAAGACCATCCAAAAGTTCTTCAATTCACATTCCTGACTGTAGTAAATTATAATATATAAGAATTAAATTATATCCCTTGCATAATTCAGCACAACTTGTTAGAGCATGTTTTAAATGTATAGTTTTGAACATTTTTCCAGTAAGCAATGAAACTAAATATATGAATATGAAAACTATCAGTGTGCATATTGCTTTATCTAACCAGCAACAGCCTATTGTCCCCTTCACAATGTGGTTTTCGACCATCCCACAGTACCATTACTGCCCTAGTCTCCTTCACAAATTTCATCTATAATGCCCTAGATAGTAAACTACTTACATCAGTCCTGTTGTTACTGGATCTCTCACATTCTCCCATATTAAACTTATCCAGCGACTGCAATCACCAGGATGGTCTGATGCCACCCTAACCTGGTTCACTAGTTACTTGGAAAACAGACAGCAATCCATAAAATGGCAGAATAACATCTCTAGCTTTCTTCCAAATAACGTTGGAGTGCCCCAGGGTTAATCTTAGGACCCCTACTATACAACATTTTTATAAATGACCTACACAAAGTTCCCTCTGACTGTACTACCACACAATATGCAGATGATTCAGCTATAATCTGTACCTCCAATAACTTCTCTGACTACCAAAATTAACACAGAAAACCTTTACATCCATAGAACTCTGGCTAAACTAATCACAGTTACTACTTAACCCTAATAAATCTAAACTACTCATCTTTGCATCTAAACCTGTTCCCACAGACTTTACTATATTCTCCATAAACAAAACCCAAATAGAGTTAGTAAATCAGGCTAAACTGCTTGGAATTACTATTGACAGCAAACTTAGCTTTGACTTGCATATTAAAAACACAACAAAAAAGACTCATTTCAAATTAGGCAAACTTTACAGAAACAAGCAATACTTAGACAAATCCATCTGAATAAAACTTTCAAAAAGACTTATTTTTCCAAACTTACTCTATGGGTCTCCTGTCTTCACCAATCTCCACAAATCTTTGCAACACAAACTGCAGTCCTGCTATTATAAGATTGCAAAATGTGCATCAGCCCAACCAAATCACTCCCACCATTGCCAGGCCACTAGAGAGCTAAACTGGCTAAAATTTGCACATTACCTTCATTACACACAACTTACCTTTGCCCATAAACTCATTTATAAACCCGAGTTTTGCCCTTCTCTGAAAAATATCATTGAACCTTACAACCCATCCAAAAATCTACAATCTAACAACAAACACCTACTTAAAGTATCAAAACCTAGTAGAAGACCAGGTAGCTGCCTCTGTTCCCATTCCATAACTAAACTGTGGAACATCCTCCCATCATCAGTTGCAGAATTAGACAACATAATCTCCTTTAAAAGAAAACGAAAACACCATCTCACTGATAACCCCAGCTGCACATGCAACACATATCCACAGCCTTCTTAATCTAGCAACACTGTTTCACATAGCAAATATACTTGTGTATATGTAATACCATATGAGTTATCCATAATCTTTATTATCCTACTCCACATATCTATACAACTATCTTAGCACACTTTCTCTTCTTTTACTTTCTACTTTTAATACTACAATTTAATACATACCACCTATAATCTACATATTCCCACCACCTAGCTATGATTCTAACTATATCCTACATTTAAGTTTAACTCTCTAATTCTGCCTTCCCACTACACTTACCTTTCCCTTTTCCTAACCCCCAAAAAAATATTGAGCTGTATTGTTAAATATTTCTAACTGTTTAATTTGAACTGTATTGTTAAATATTTTTGTTACTGTATTGTACCTTTTTACAACATATGTGCTATTTAGATTGTTTTCTACATTATTTCACTTGCTTTACAAGTAATTGTTTCCTTACAAATTCATGTAATGATTTTCATGCAACTTAGAGCTTTTCTCCCTGGGCCTCCACACAAAATGGGTCCTAAGCCCAGTGGACTTTCCTGGTCAACAAATGTCAATAAATAAATAAATAAATAACAATAAATAATAAACCAATAATGACAAAACTGCCCAGTTGAGAACATTTCAACCATAAAAGGCCACTCAAACATCTGTCATTACAATCCACCAATATCAGTCAATATGCGCAATCTCTGCAGAAGTAAAAGCCATTGGAATAATTCCACATTAAATAGGTATGTAACTAATGAAAAAGTTACTGCTAGCAATCAACTTTATATTTCAGTATTTCATCTACAAATTCAGGGCCTGCTGCCCTTGAAGAATAAATTGCCTATGCTACATTAAAAAATATTAAGCTGGTAATATTGCAATAAGGGACTGATGGCAAACTGAAAACAAATTCATTAAGTTCCTAATAAATATCTACATGTCTACAGAAAAAGCATTTGATGGTTTAGATAAAAGATAATCTGCAATCCTGGAGAAAATCTTGTTTAGCTACACTCTGAAATTCAAGTCAGAGAAGCACAGTGCGTGCATGATTTAGTTTATTTCAAAAAAACAAAGCAAACAAAATAATTAAGTACAACAATCTAGCAGGATTCAGCACAATACATATAATGCAATTCTTCTTTCATTTCATTTGTGTTAGTTTCCAGAAAATTCCCTAAATACCAAGCATCTTTGCCAGCTGTTGTCACAAAGGGATTAAAAAAAGCCTCTGCTAGAGAGGAACATAATTCAGTGTTGCGTATTTACAACACAACACAGTTTCTGGTTCAGCAGCAGTGATGAAAGATAGCTTATTTGGTGTGCTGTGCTTCCCTTCTAATGCGGGAAAGTATATATTTCTAGATTTCTTACTAAGCATCCAGAGAGGGAGATAGCTAATGTAAACAATGTGAAGCAATGAACAAAAAGCCAATAACAAACCAAGAATTAATCCACGACCTTAAAGAAAGGAACCGGAACTCTGTTTTGTTTGAAATTACTAGTGGAAGTTCATTTGACAAATTTTCATCTATATGTTCATGTTCCGACATCCATAGTATCCATAGTTCCGGTTCCTTTCTTTAAGGTCGTGGATTAATGTAAACAATGTGCCAACTGAGATCTTAACACAATCTTCCCTTCACCTTTAAAAAAAATAACAGACTGAAGGCAAATGTATATATTAACCATTTATACAGTGCCCTAAATGCTAAAAATCTGTCTAATGATAAAGATGAGTAGAAGTTACAGAAATTTGACGAGGTAAATAAATATGCAGCCTAGGCAATGACAGCATCATTGTAAAAAACTTAATAGAGTAATACTATGCCTGGGCACTGTTTCATATTTACAGAACAATGTCGCTGTGCCAAGTACTGAGCAATTCTGCACTTTTCAGCTTAACCTGTCCCTAAAAGAAAAAATGACAGCCATTGGTATAATTAATGTTAGTGCAGGTATGACAGGGTTAAGAGGTGAACCTCTGCCTTTAAGAGCTAAACCCAAGTTAAAAGTATATATATATATATATATATATATATATATATATATATATATATATACACACACACACACACACACACACACACACACACACACACACACACACAATCAGAATATTTAAAGTGAACTATCAAGTCTGATAGTTAATGATGAATTTGAATTGCTGGAGTTTCTACCAACATATAAATTCTATTAGACCACCGAATGTCTGGAGCTGCAACAATGGCTTCTTAGTATACTCTAAGGTTTATAAGGCAGTCATAAAATCAAATACACGAATGTGCACATTGATCATATGGTCTTCTGGCATGATCCCATTGAATACTGGTTTGGCAACCATCATCTTTATAGAGAGTGGGGTGTGCTTAAATTGTCTGTCAGTATTTGATGCAACTAGATTTGATTAGTACAACAGCATCCTCAGGCTTGTGACACTTGTGTTTTTGAGATACATTACATTTGTATAGCACCAGTTACTAATATTTGTCAGAAGTCTGCGACTACATCTGTCACCAGAAATGAATTCACCCACAACAAGAAACATTTAAAAGACTTCTTTGATCACATTAAATGATTAAGTGCCCACCAATAATATTGAAATGCATAATCAAGTGCAACAAAAATATTCTACTTAATCACTTAGTAAAAATATAAAACGGCATCATAACTAAAACAGTATCATAATGTAGTAGCCTTCTGTTTCAAAATACATTGAATATTCATGGAGTCCTTCTATTGCTTGCAACTTTAGCCACGAACATAGCTACTTAATATCCAGTAACAGTACTTTGAAATATTACTGTATAGCTAGGAATTCCACATTCTACTTCCTCTACATATGCAAACTGACTGTGGAACATGTTGGTAAAACTGCAACATTTCATAAGTACCTGAACCATATTTGAAACATGTCCATTAGTGGTCCGCTGCACAGTTCAAATGTCTTCAAGAATTCAAATTCCATGTGCCAGGAAGACAAAAGATGTAAACAATCAAACGCACAGACACAGAAGACTGTTTTTGTCTTGTGAGTCTGTGTGCATCTGGATGCAAAGGGTCCCAATTATTCATTGCAGAAAATTCTTTATTCTCTCCAGACCTGATGTACAAGTTTAGCATCATTCTGTTAATATGGTTATTGTTATTTCCCTGTTCATACTAAAGAATCCCTAAAAAAATTTTAAAAAGATGTTCTTAACAAGAGTTGTATACTGTTACATCAAAGACAGACATTTCTAGTAGATGAAGTAACACTTGAGGAACTCCTAAGTCTGGTGGATATAATCCTCTTGGAGGAGGCCATGCTAAAAGTAAGTGAAGTGATGGGACTGAGTCCATTTTTGTAAATTAAGTCATTTCAGCAATTACGTGCTTCCAACATAGCAATGCTGAAGAACTGGAAAATATGCTAGAAATGCAGACCACTCTACTCCAAATGAGGTGTAAAAAATTCTAAGTTTGCAAATACCTTAGATCTTATTCACTTTCTTACTGTTTTGTTGCGGCATATATGAAGCACTCTGTGATTCTAGATATATTTCAGTGATCTTCATCATTTTTTATTATTTCCTTTTCATATTGACTATATATGCAGCTCACAAGGACCTTGTAAATTCACCCACTGCTTTGATCTCTACCGCAATCACTTTTTTATTTAGTCATTTTAATTACAAGTTACGTAACACCTAAATTTGTATTGTTTCTTATATTTTATTGCTTACCACATTTTAAACTTACTGAAAAATCAGTTTTCATACCTATTTGTTTTTACTGATTTAATATATATTTTTATACACAATCTCTCAGACAGAATGATTGCTTTAAAATATCTCTAGTTTCTCATAACTGGAACATTATGTATAACAGGAATTATATATTTTCACATATTTTATTTTTTGCCCTACTTTACAGTTAAAGTCATAATATATATATATATATATATATATATATATATATATATATATATATTCAACTCTTCAGCCAAATAAAATGCAGCTGTACTCACACAGATTAAGTTACATGAATCCTGTAGCTCTTTTAGACCCCTTTATCCCTCTTTCATCCTGCTTTATCTCATCTTGTCATCTTCTCACTTATTGCCTGTCATTCATCCTACCTGCTTTTTCTCTTTGCATCTCTCACAATTCTTTCCTTTCTAGTGCTCTTCCCTCTGCATGCCTCTCTCACCATTTCTTTGTCTTTTTCCCATTGTATCATTTCCTGCAACTATTCTCACTTGCCTCTTCCATTATCTTCATACCTCTCTATATAATGATATGCCATTATCTCTGTAGCATAAGCCAGCTCAATCATTATGGCTACATATTATCCAAATAGCTCTGCTAAACATAATTCCATTTTCCATCCATGTTTTGATTTCATAAACTGCTTCTTGAACTGAGTGTTATAGCATATGCTGCATCTATAAATATGTATATGCTTCAGAGTACATCCTTGTATCTCTACATATGTTTTGTTTCCTCACCATTCCATTTGAGGATGGCACATGTCCACTAACATCTGTATGGCATCAGTGCCTACACAGTAGCAGCCAACAGTGTCCCAGTCATGGGAATTATGGCATGACAAGTGGGAGATTCTTCTGCAACATGGAAGGAGTGACATGCAGTATCACAGGCAGAGACGTCCAAGGTGCCCAGTCATACAAGCTAAACTGTTATGACAGATGTTACTCCTAACATTGTTGTATGAACGATACACCTGTATACCAAAAATGATGGTGTTCAAAATAGTTGATCTCTCTGGTTCATCACACTAATATTTTATGTTTCTGATTCTCTTAGAATGCTTTATTTTGTCATTTGCAGATGTGATTAGTCTCATTAGCATGCTGGCATTCATTTGCATGTTATTATGCAGTCATTTGCATAAGGTACATAACTCACTATTTTTCCATTAGTATGACTGCAGAATGTCTGTTTCTGAATCACAGTCTTGCTGTGTGTGTCATTGCTCTCTTCAGTATTTCACATAATGCACCATGGTGTTTGTTTCTGAATATCCCCTATATTATCTCATAGAGAGTGCAATAATTTCAAGCAAACTTAGATCACATTTGTATTGTATAATATACTTTTATAACCTCACAAAGATTTCAATAAAGGCATTATATAGTAATCATTTATCCTAGATGTATTTCAGTCCATCTATAGTAGTGGAGGAGCAGAATATCTTAACTACCCTTATGATGTTTTAATTCAACTATAATGTAATGAAAGATCAATCATTTATTGATTGCCATAACTAGCAACATTCCTGGTTTAGATTTGTTTTGTCAATAAATCTCCCTTAAGGTGACTACCACTATCTTCATCATACTTTCCAGTTTCCCTTGACGTATTAAGCATATAATCATTGCTTCTATATCTGAACCTATAAATAAAGTGCTTTACAAACTGTAAGTGTGTGCGTGTATGTGGGGGTATGGGTTCAAGTCTCTTCAGTGTGGTTAGTACAGAAGACTAAACCTCTGACTTGTTAATACGCTACTTCCTGTAACAATGCTACAACTTTAAATCTTTCTACTTTCATTTGCCTTTGGTGTGATCCTGGGCAAGATACTTAATGTCCACCTGGACTGAATACCTAGCAACTACCTGTGAAATGGACTTAAAATCTGGGGGATTTATTACCTAAAGTCTCTGTCTGTTGTGTAGATTATCTTCTTGTTATGACATAGGCTTATGCAGGTGTTTACTTTCCCCATAAGATCTTTTTTCTTAATTCTTTTAGTTTCTTGTCTTCTTCTTTTATTACTTATTCCATTAAATTATTGATTTGTTAGGAAATGCTGCCAGCCATGATTTTGTCTTCTTTTGCTTTTATCTCCACAAATTCAATTTCACAATGACATTTCTATGTTTGACCAATTCAAATTTGTATACTGTTAAAGACACATTAGTGATTTAAAGTTGTTGTGAGATTTCAAGTTCACGTGCATCTAATCAAGTGATCACATTAATACTACTATTACTACCACTGTTGCTGCTACTGCTGCTGCTGCTGGTACTAGTACTACTTACTATAACAATTAATACTACTAGTATTGCTACTACTATTACAAGTACTACCACTATTGTTGTGACCACTACTACTATTACTACTACTATTACAATTACTATTACAGCTACTACCAATATTACTACTACTACTACCAGTAATACTACCACTATCACTACTTCTACTACTATTACTATTACTGTTTATACTACTACTACTACCAGTACTACTACCACTATCACTACTTCTACTACTATTACTACTATTGTTTATACTACTACTACTGCCACCATCACTACTACTACTACTACTGCTACGACTGCCACTACTTCTGCTTCTGTACTACTATCACTACTTCTGCTACCACTACAACTTGAAAAAGGGAGAAATCTTATGAAAAAAAGAATTATTGTTTCCGCACAGTTAGAAACCACATTGGCAATGATTTTCTGTGGGGAAACAGTGATCAATGTTATGCTGTTCTTATTTTTCTCTGTGAAATTCTGATGGTCTTGCAAATTTACTTCTTGCAAATGTATGGAAGCCCTTAAATCTGTTCCTAGATCAAAACTGTTACTAGTTGTAATATCTCATTTTCTGGTTTTGAGTTTAACATATCTTTATTGTGTTTGATCTTTGAATTGTGTTGCTAAATTGTACCTTTGAAAACAAATACAGTGTTTCATCTGTGATGTGTTCTAAACAAGAAGCAATGAATTTCTAATTTTCTTTATAGAAAAATTATTTTAGCATATAACTATCAAAATTTTAGGCATCATTGTTAGCAGATAATTGGTCTTTAAATGTAATTATAATGTTGTAATTAATATATTCAGGTACAGCATCTCATATACAAATGAGACTCTACCATAAATTATAGCATGTTGATGATGTGTTAATTTTTAATTACTTAATTATTAATATTTAAAATAACTAAACTAAGCAAAAATAAAATGATTTTCATAAAATGATTGCTGATATTGTAATTATAATTTAGAACTAATAAATAATGCAAACAGAACTGTTGACAGCTTGTGTTATTCTAACAGTGTAAGACTCTAATTCAACGTAGGTGAATACTGCTAGATACACATTTAAGCTTTATATGAACTGAAAGATTTTTAAGTACTGCTGAGCATAAAGATAACCCTACATTTCCCTTTAAATAAACTAACAATTCTTTCTTCTGAGTAAAGGTGATTTGCGCAAACATCAACATTATATGCATACAAATAAATTACAGATATAGACTGCCTTTCTATAATAACACAAGAGATACAAATCTCCTTACCAGTGGCAGCAGTAAAATAGATGTTATCTACTGCTTTTGATGGTAAAATGTGCAGCACACAGCTCAGCAAATTTAGTGTGCCTTATTTATACTGTAATGTTACTAATAAGAAACTGAGATATTATATAATAGTAGTCATGGGTCTATATTAGAAGACCAAAGAAGCATTCGTTTGAATGGGTCTTGGTCAAACTTAAAAGGCTGAAAATGCAAAATATCGAAGCGGCTGTTAAGCAAATTGATTCCCACTTCAGTACTTTGCCATTTTAGGCACTGTAGTGTGGTCTCGGAGTTGGTATATTTAAGTAGGGGGGGTGGGGAAGCAAAGCCCCTTACGTAATGTAATGTTTGAAATTTATTTTTATTTATTTTTTTGGTTGGAACAGCAATTTTTTTCCCCTTGGAAAAAAATCGCTGTTCTGACACTTCGTCATTGTAAGCTTTTGCTTACATAGGGTCGCTCAATCATCATTCGCTTTTTTAAGTGTTCAGTGCTTTAATATAGACCCATAGTCATGACTAAGCTTCACTTCTCATACATCAGTCTAAATGACTGACAAATTTTACTACTTGATGTTATACTCAAACAGCACAGATTGACTTACTCAACAGCTACAAGAAAGCAAGGATGCTAACACCAGTGGCATTACCAATCATTTACATCACTCATAGAAGTAAAGATGCATTACTCTGCATCTGTGGACAAGTTTGATGCATGGAATCCAACACCACAGTTGTACAACTGCTTCTCACTGAATGCACTGACCATAGACAAATCCCCAAGATACGGAAAGGATGCATAAACCAAGAACCATATATAAATGGTGGTGTGACTGTAAGAACAGTAAGCTTACTCCTGTATCCAGTCACTACACAGTGGTCAGAACACCTTACAAGTCATCATATCCTAGCAAAAGATAACGTACATGGCCATGGCGATGGAATACTGATGATTTCTTACTCAAAAGAATGTTTTCAGCCATCCATAGGATAAGCAGTTTGCAGTACAGTGTCTATGGAGTATGTCCCAGAATCACTTTCTATAAATCCAGCACCTTGTTCAGGTAAACAGGAAAAGCCAAGATGATGGTGGAAAGATATGTGCACCACCAGGAATAAACCACCAAACCCAAAGCTATTATGACTGTGAGTTTAACAGGTACAAATGCTACAGCTGCCTATCCATAAATATAACAGTCCAGAATGACCCTGACTTGCTGAAATGTACTCCACACCAACATGTACCAGACATGACAGCCACTGTAATGGTAACCCACTGCACAGAGAGAGAGAGAGAGAATGAGAGGAGAAGAAGAATAGGTAGTCTTCAGATGCCCCAGGGCATATCATACAACAGATGGAGGAGAAGGCTGACTCTGATTTGTCACAAGAACCCCCCCCATACTACTCTATAAACTTTAATTAAACATAAGCAATAGATCCAGAGCACAGCAAGCAAATTCACCTATTACCTTCATGAATGTGATGCCAGAGATGTATCAATCTATACCCTGGGGAGTTCCTCTAAGATGGCTATGCAGCAGTGACTCTAACAGTGATGTTGCTATTGACTACCAGTTTGAATCTGGAGAACATATTCTGTTCACATAGAATATTAGTACATGGAATGCTCTCCACATGGGCAGAGGTATGCAGGCAACTGCACACTTTCCAATGGATGATTAAGATGAAAGCCAGTGCAAGCATGGTTCAACTTGTTTGCCTCATGACAAGGAAATCAAGGAAAGCAGAGGCTTGCATATTTTGGCCATGTGGAGCATACTGGACCACAATGCATTATTATACATTTTAAGACAGGTGTCAGCTGAGTGGGACAACAAGCATCTCCAAGGGCAACAATAAGGAAGTGTCTGTTCCCCTATTTTTGGTTTACTAGTTCTATATCTGTAAGTGGTACTCAATTATGTTTGTTAAGCTAGTCTAGAAGATGGTTAGACTGTATTAATCTAACTGGACTATGAAATGTGTTATATTTGTAAAAATTCAACTAGACTATAAAATGTGTTCTATATGTATAATGTTGTGAAGACTCATGATCTATATGTACATTGTAACGATTGTATATGAAACCACTTTTGGAGCTTTTCTCCCCGGGCCTCCACTGAAAATGGACATGTATCCAGTCAGACTATCCCGGTCAACAAATGTAAAATAAAATAAATTAATAAATTTGTGTATAGGGTGGCATCAGCTTGAACTGTAACATCTGGTGGCACAGTATGGCAGGGATAGGTCCTTCTCACTTTAATTGCACATGTTGATTACCTTTTCATTCCTGCCTGTGGATGGGGAAGTGCATTCGTTTCTGGAGTTTGCCTCCACAGTGCTGAATAATGACGATGACCTTATCACATTTGTTTACCTAATCTATGTGCAATGCCACCCAAAGTCATATGTGTCCAGTACAGTGATAGTGAAGAAGCTGTTGCCATCACATTCCCTCCTCTTTTAGAATGTGCACAACCTCACTGCACAGAAGATACCCTGGACCATTAACCTGTTAGAGGCACGGCACCACCACCTTAATGTACTGCTTAAGTAACCATCATTCAGTCTGCAGGATGTCCTTCATTTGCTGCACCTGGAGAAGAACATAACTCATGAAGGAGCTACATTTCATCATGCTAGAAACATCACATAGAAGAAGCAATGTGTGAAGAGGACATCACCTAACAGTAGTGTTGTTATTTACAGATTAATATACAAAGGACACTTGCCCGTTATTATAATCCCTGACACACTTCCCATTGTTTATGTACTATATATTTGCAACCCCCTGTCTCAATGTTGTAAGAAAAGTCTAAATGGCATAAATACTACAGTGTATACACTATGATGTTGATGCTGATGTGTTCATGATGATAGCTGCACATTGACTCCTGTATCATGTCTGACATTTCTGGAGTCATGACAAATGTATGGCATGGGGTATAACCCATAGAAGTGTCTGGACATTGGACATGTCACTTTGAGTAGGCCAGGAGGTGCAAAATATGTAAAGCTATGTTGCCTCAGCATGCAGCTATCACTGGTGTCTTATCCTTTCATAGATTTGTAGATTCATAGACTGTTAATAGGCTAATAACCCGGGGGCCTTTCTAAGTCTATCCAAGATTTCTTGAAAGAATAATGATGTCCTATATCCAACTAGGACACTGCTGGCCAGGCATTTATAAGCTACTTCTGTCCATAAGTGACATGGGTGCCAGGCCCAGTGTAAATTTCCTATTCCCCATCCATTTGTCTATAGATTCAGAGAAAATTAGAGCTATTTCTTGACCCCAAGTTAGACTAAATGATGCACAAGGCAATCTATCAGGACAGTGATATATAATAATGCCCCAGCAAGCTGGCTAATGGTGTATAGTAAAAAATATGCTCAAACTACACAGTAGCCATCAAAGAGGGGAAGCAATGTAAAATGAAATTCAATTAAATAAAAAAAGGAGATGACAGGAGAGTTTAGCCTCTTGCTGTAAAAAGAAGAAAAACACCTGCATTATTTATTATTTCAGAAATACTTTAAGCAGACTGTTTGCTGAGTTGTCATTTTGAGGTGATATTTTTAATTCATCTGTAACATCTGTTAAGACATCGAATTACTTGGCAATGATGTACATCAGTAGTTGGACTGTATGTTACAGGAACATAACAATTCACTAAATTGCATTTTTATTTAAAATGAACTCATCAAAACTGTCCCTTTGCTTATTGTTGCTGCATCCTTAGAGTCATTATATTTAAATAAAGGAGGGGGTTGATGAAGCCTTCACTTGGGATGTGAAGAGTAGCATAGCACACCTTCAAAATTGTTTGCATTCTACATTACATTCATTGAGTTCAATTATAATTTGTTGTGTTGATGTGAATCTTGTAATAATTAGCATGTGTGGTATGCTGATATAATGATGGATGTGATTAAAGGTCCATGTAAGATAGCAGGTTCAGTCAATTAGCTGACAGTATGACATTAACCACTGAAATATGTCTAGTGTGTAACACTTAAAGATATGAATGACTGCTGAATATAAATACATTGCTACACCGGGAAAGAGAATACAGAATGCTTTGCCTGCTGCACTACCTGAAACCTGTATATTGTATACTGAGTACCTGTCCAATTGCTTCCTGATTCAATGTAATAGAACCCCACCTTCTAATGATGCTTTAGAGGGGAGAAACAGTTTTGTAGTGGGTTGGCATATTTTCTGAAGTCTGCAGCTGATTTTATTGCAATGTAACCAATATGCAGCACAATCATTCAGCCAATATATCACTATATAAACACAGCCATATTCAAGTGGAAAGTATCAAACTAAAACAAATCCAGATAAGATTCTTAGGTGTATAGTGCTTGGCATACAGAATAATAAAACAGATTTAAAAACTAAAAAAAAAAAATCATTCCCTGGGATTCAAGAAGCTCAGTGCAAGGACGGTTTTAGCCTTGCGCCGAGCATCCTCACTACAAATGGTGCAGCAGCGCCATATGAATAAGTATGAGGGCGCGCCACCGCACCCTCGATGTGCACAGGAAATGTGTGTGAGTACAGCGGGCATGTAAAAGTGCTTTACAGAGGCGTAAACATGCCGCGACAGTTGCAAAACCTACTATGCCTACTCAGTCATTGTCCATGCTGGTGTGAATGACCTGAGACGTACCTCCCTGGACTACATGAAAAGAGACATAGAGGAGCTCTCTGAGCATGTAGCCCAGGCTGGTATGACCCTGACCTTGAGAAGCATCTTACCCTCACCAAGAATGATGCCACAATATGAAGACAAGATGATCAATTTCAACAATTGGCTTAAGTGTTGGTGTCATTCAAAGGGGATCCAATGCCTGTCAGCCTGGGATGACATGCTTGACAAGCCACAATGCTTCGCTAGGGACGGCTTGCACCTGTCCCCTGGGCTTTCGGATATTGGCAAAGGCTCTTGCTACCCCCATAGTGCCTTTTTTAGGCAAGGCTCAAAAGACAAACCCACCTCCATAGGTATCACAAGGGATAAGAAACTAAGAGTAATGCTACTCAACGCCAGAAGTCTAAACCTCAAGATGCATGCACTCGAAACTCTCCTTAGCATGGAGAACATTGATATCTGTGCAGTAACAGAAACCTGGTTCAAGGCTCCGACAGCACCCCAGCACTACCAGGTTATACCTCATACCATGCTTTTTGGCCCCAAAACTTGGACCGAACCACAAAAGGAGGGGGAGTATCAATATTCGTCAAAGATACCCACACCTCCAGGTTGGTGGCACAGCACGAAGCATCAGAGACTATCCATGTGCAACCAACTGTGGGTAAAACTGCCTTCCAGTTTATAGCCTGCTACAGACCACCCTCCCAAACACAGAAACCCCACTCAGCCTTCCTGAGAATACTGGAAAATATGAAGGTCTCTCCAAACACCATTATATTGGGTGACTTCAACTACCCAAACATAGACTGGGAGCATTACTCTAGCTCCAACACCCTAGCCCAAAGGTTCCTAGAATTTATAAACTCAAATGCTATGGAACAACTTGTTACCACTCCCACAAGAGGGGAAAACATACTGGACCTGATCATCACCAACATGGAGACACTATGCTCCAGACCAGAAGTGTATCCTTCACTGGTAAGATCAGACCATAAACTAATCTCACTGGATATTCACATCCCGACCTCACCCCTGCCCAGAAAACCACAGTGAAAAACTTCTCTAAAGAAAATTTCACACGCCTCAAAACCGAGGCGAAATCCTTCAAACCCCCGGGCCTGTGGAAAACATGGCCCAGACTGCAGAATCCTTTATAAATGCATTCTATGAACACCTTCAGGAATGCATGGATCATGCAATCCCAAATAAAACCAAGACCCAATCCTCCAAAGGCAGATATCCTGTCTGGTGGACCCCAGCCATAAACAAACTATACAATAGAAGGAGGAAGCTACTACATGATAGAGCAAAATCCCAAAAAGGGAAGGCATCTCTGATCAGTATTAACAAAAAACTACGGGCACTTATAAAATCGTCTAAGGCCAGCTTCGAGAGAAAAATTGCACAGGACACTAAGGATAATCACAAGGCTTTCTTTAGTTATGTTAGGACCCTGGGTGGGAATTCCAAGATATGCTCAAAATTAGTCCAAAATAACAAAAAATACACCGAGCCCACAGACATTGCCAACATCCTAGCTGACAGGTTCAGTGCAAACTTCTCCAACCCCCTCCCCACCAAAAGGGCAAATATCTATCCCAACAGAGTGCTGCCCTCCCTGACATCTCAGATGCTCAGGTAAGAGCTGCCCTCTCCAAAGCAAAGAACACAGCATCAATGGGACCAGATGGTGTCCCGGGCTGCGTCCTACATGGACTCCAAGAAGAGCTAAACCCAAACATAAAACTACTGTTCAATCTTAGCCTTACTACAGGATATGTACCCAAGGAGTGGTGTACAGCAACAGTGGTCCCTCTCCACAAAGGTGGTGCCTCAACAGATCCTGGAAACTATCGCCCCATAAGCCTGACTAGCTTGGTCTGCAAAGCTATGGAAAGGATCATCATGGACCTCATAAATAAAGATATTGGGGATCTACAGACACTGAATCCGACCCAGTTTAGCTTTGTTAAGGGCAGATCCTGCCTCTTAAACCTGGTCGATTTCTTTGAAACAGTCACCAAGGCCATTGACGAGGGGAAGGTGGTCCACACAGCCTACCTGGACCTCGCAAAAGCCTTTGATACAATACCCCACTCGGGCATTATAGATAAGCTCACCAGCTTAAATATAAACCCCTATGTCACTAGATGGGTTGCAAACTGGCTCAAGGACAGAACCCACATGGTTAGAATTGCTGGAGCCATGTCATACTCCAAACCAGTTACAAGTAGCGTCCCACAAGGCTCAGTCCTGGGACCTCTCTTGTTCAGTATATATTTCTCAATGGTACAGGCCAACACGGAAGGACTGTGGCTGACCAAGTTCGCAGATGACTGCAAACTGGGCGCCATAATCAGCTCTCCAGCCGACACAAGCATCCTCCAAAAGGGCCTCATAGACACATTCAACTGGTGCCAGAGCCATGGCCTC
>NC_056725.1:989629464-989635200 GCF_019279795.1 Protopterus annectens
TGTGTGGCTTTAGTAATCCATTTGCTCAATGTAGAACCTACAATGGGGAGTACTGACATCTGTGCAGTGAGGAACACCCACTGAAGGCTCTGTAGTGCACAATTGCACTACCACCATATAACTCAGATCCAGACATGTGGGCCATAAAAATGGTATGGACCATTCCAGGTGGTGGTGTACACATATTCATAAAGGCTACTCATATGTAAAGACCACTACTCTGACATAACGCATCACAGATGAGTCAGGTACAGGTGACAGTGGCAAATGCTGCATTCTAGCTTGTATCCTCATATTCATCCACCACCTTGTCCCCACATTACCAACACACATCCATATGTGGTATGACATAGTATCCACAAAAAGTTCGGAACAAATGGAAGAGTATAGCCACTCTCGTTGCTATGCGTCTCAAATTTATTAAAACACAAAAAACATCCAGCGTTTCGTCTGGCATCAGAAGCTTCATCAGAGAGATATGAAATAAGAACAGCTTTAAATACTAATAATAAGAAATACGTAAAATGTACTAAACTGGTTACCTGTATTTACAAGTTTTAACATATACATCAAATGTGAATAATACATCAAAAAATAATAATAAAATAATACATGGTGTATATGTTTAAAAATGCACAAGTAAAAAGTTCAGATTGAAGACTAGCATAAATGATCCACACATAAAGAATATGAATACAGTTCTTTTTTGGTATGACATAGTATGGTAGACCACCAGATAACCCTTGATTGGTGGACTGTACCTATGCCTACATCAACTGTGCAAAGTACCCTTGTACAGACACAGCTGCATAATGTGCTATGCAAGGCAATAATACCACTGTTTGTAACCAGCTCAGTAGTACATATACCAGGGTCCCTCAGATGTTGTCAGCATTAACACGGTCGACTGTTGCTGTACACCAATAAACAACACCCTCATGGTTGGATATGACCTAATTGTACCTGCCCTGGATATGTACATCCCACATTCATACAACATAAATGACATTACCATAGCTTTCGTTATCCTTTCTACACACAGGTAGTACAGTCATTACACACATGCACATGGCAGATAGCAAGCTAACAGTACATAAGGTTTGACATATATGTTAACAGAGGTAATATTCTCTCTCTACTGGTCACCCATAACACCTATCATATCATACAACACCCCATGTGGCATGTATGCCTTTAGTCATGTCCACCCAATACAATGCCTACAAACTTACCCAAATAACACAATCATAGGACCTACACAAGGCCTGTATTGACAGACTCAAGGAAATCCAGCTCTGCTCTGTATGTTCCTGAGTAGTCACAGGTGATATGTTCATGACATGTACAGCCATGTGTGGCCATAGCTCTTACATATACCCCATGTCAACAATTGCAAGCCTTGAATGCTGTGTGCTGTCTGGACATTAGCATTAGTACCACAATAGCCAGTACATGCTGGGGTGAGATGTTTACAAGCCACAGACCTCGCACATCCTTGAATGAGTTTATTGCCTAGCTCTAAGAGAGCACAATGCTGGCACTCTTCCAGTAAACACGAGGTGTGTGTGGCAAATATGATGTTCCCAATGTTGACCATTACAGTGCCCTGGCTTCAACATGGCACTGTCAAGTAACAGTTTGTAAGCTCATGACATAGAATAATGCTGTGTGTGTCTCACTGATATGTGCTGTTGTCATATATGTACACTTGGCTACTTAGTGAAGATGGTGGTGTCCTACCAATTCATGAATACAACATCCATTATTTTGTAATGCTCGACTATGTTTCACACATGGCGTGGGGATGGTGTGGAATGTATTCTCTTGACCTGCTAGTGCACTTATTGATGTAGACCGCATATGTGTACATGTATTGATGTTTGTGTAGATTCCATGTGTGTGCAGTGTTTGATGTTTGAAGGTGACTGTTATCTTAGTACATCATGCTGTTGCAATACAGCCTCAACATTCCCAACTGTATATGGTGATATGCTCTAAGTACAGTAAGCCATACATGAGGTATGGACAGATGTTTGGACATGACTACTAAGTGGTGGGGCTTCTTTGCAGATAAATGATTATTGAGGACAGCTCACTGGTGTGTTACAACCAGTCCTACAATGACTTGTGTAACTGCTAAGGTCAGGTTTTGCTAATTGAGGTGGAATACAGACAATGTAGAATGCTGTAAGGGTGACACTGAAGGCAAACCTCATGACACCTGTAACAGTAATACCTCCCCTGTGCATATATTGTGCATATATCAGCACAGTTGGCAAAGGAAACATTCAGTAAGCTTTGTACCAGATGCTATAGTGCTGTACTTCTGTAGCACCTATCATGAGATAGGCAGGTGTTTGATTCACAGTACTGGCATGTGTGTGTGTGTGTGTGTGTGTGTGTGTGTGTGTGTGTGTGTGTGTGTGTGTGTGTGTGTGTGTGTGTGTGTGTGTCCATATATGTCACGTATGGTTGGGAATACATCCCACATGGTATCACTCTCCTGAACACTGTTGCTGACACCAATGCAGAGCAAAGTGTAGAAAGAAAGGCATAGGCAGGTGGTTGAACCTCATACATGCAAAGTATTTGTATGTGTGTGACATAGGTGTATATCTTTATGAATGCCACAGTGTGTGTGTGTGTGTGTGTGTGTGTGTGTGTGTGTGTGTGTGTGTGTGTGTGTGTGTGTATGATTGTCTGGTCCCTGGAGTGAGGCTGTATGTTACCATAGTGAAATGTTAATGTCCCCATCCACTCAATGCAAACTAGCATCCTTGTTGATATCATCAATCATAGACAGGCATTCTAACCGCCTTTTAACATGTACATACTAGGGTGTGACCTGTTGTTACATAGCCTACTGATGGAACCCACCCCCCACATACACTCACTGCACTGTAGTATCCCTGTCGATGTCCTCAATCGTAGGCCATTACATCTACCTGTACATGTGTAATCTCTGTGGCGTGCCTTGTAATTGCGTAGTACTGTAATGATAATATGCACATAGGCAGGGGTTCTCATCCGAACACTGGCAACTGTGTGTGTGTGTCAGAGTGTGTGTTACTGTGTCTGTGAATCCCTGAGTGTGCGGGTGTGTCTGTGTTTGCATGCTGTCATGGCGGTGGGTATTACTGCTTCCCAATGAGAAGCCCCTATTTCCATTGGCCTTTAACCTTGTCAATCAGCATACCACTCTTTTACCTCCTCCCCACTACAGGTAACTATACCTGTGATGTCACCCACTATGGATGTGACGGCTCTGAACACAGTAGCTTACTACACAGCTATCATGCTCTTGGATCCTTAGAACAGTAAACATAATTGAAACATGAGAGAATATAACTGATGTGGAAGCTACAAAGTGCATGCAGGTATTGTCATACTGACCTGTGGGTCATCAACATGTACATATGGGCCACTAACTGCAAACACCGACATCCCCCGGCACATGCAACTACACCTGAAAGAGGAAGGCAGAATGTCAAGATCAACATGCTGTTAGTGTTGTAACACATGATACATACTGTCAAATGTACAAAATGCATTCTAAAACTGTAATATATGGTATGTCTGCTGCCTGTCAACATTACTCAACAATATTAATCAACAATTGTCTACCTAGTATGTTCACCCTGTGCATCAGACCATATGAGCATGTCCCTGTACCGATGGTGTGGATGACAGGGATGCGGCACAGGCATCATCATATGCACAGGGTGATAATGTTTGCCAGAGGCCTAGGCTGCACCATTGGATGACATCATGTGTGTTTGTTAGGGCCTGTGATATCATTGAGCATGTGTGGATGTTATGCTTGTGTGTGTTGAGGTGCCTTACATTTGTTTCCTGTGTGTGTGTATCCATGCACACAGGTCTGGCATGTGTCTGGCCTACAAAGGGGTATTATTGACAGCTGCAGACTGTACAAGGCAGGTTTCACAAATCACAGTGGCCTGCCATGGCCACGTGACCTACGCCTGCCAGGGGTTGCACGGACACTACCAGGCAGAGGTCCAGAATGGATACTGTCTGATGACACATGTCCACTGGAATCATATCCCTGTTGGGATCATCCAGGACCAAGTGCACGTGGCCTGCTGTGTCCTGGTGTGGACTTAACAGCACCAGCTGCATTGCTGCTGCTACCGCCACTATGGGAGCGAGCATGTGCAGTAGCATGTTCACGTAGACCTACGTCCACGTGCCCAATGCCTCACTCCCACCAGATGTTCCAGCACAGACATTTCACGCCCGAGGATTGACATGCCACAGTCAAGGACTCCCACCATGTCACCAATCTTCATTTCAAAACATCTGCAAGATGATGCTGAGCATTTGCAAGTGCCTGGATGTTGTCAGTCAATGGATGGACAGCAGCCCTCTGAAGCATCAGACCTTCTTTGTTGTGCCATTCAGCACATGCCTGTGCCTCCTTTACAGCCCAAAACATGCATCTGCTGTCTCCAGCTGATGTGCTTTGTCTCGCAGGGGCATGTTGATCAGTGGTCCTCCTACGAGCAGCGCTGGGCACATGCCTATGTGGGACATCACCAGTCAGTTGACTGGGATCATGGTGTGTGGGCAGTCCTTCCATAGTCTCCACAATTCCCTGTTCTATGCTACGACCTGCCAACTGTCCTTCCTGTATGGCCAATGGTGATGAGGTGTGTGTTGGCAGGTGAACTTTGTGCGAGGATGAGGGGGAGACAGGTGGAATGGCAAGCAATGGCACACAGATTCAGCCCCTGATAAACCGGCCTGTGCTTCATTCATACTATTATCATCACTGCTAGGGTCTGTGGGACACTAACATCAGGTGGACTGCAGGAGGGCCACACATTTACATCAACACCTGTGAGGGGAAGATAAGAACTGTACATTACAAGTTATACCAGACACACACACACACACACACACACACACACACACACACACACACACACACACACACACACACACACACACACACACACAAACACACACAGACATACAGACACACACAGACAGAGAGACACAAACAGACAGACACACATACACAGACACACACAGACAGACACACAGACACAGAGACACACACTGACACACACAGGCACATGCTACATGCAGGTGATATGGTAGATGGCATTCAGCTTAGACAATTATAGTTACAACTTGGGCAGTTATAGTGGTAGTTATCATACATCCTTGAGTTTCACACAACAGCATGCATGTGTTATAGCAGATGGCATGCACCATACACAATTATAGTGGTTAGCAAACCAAAAATCCTGTGCCAAATGCCTAAGTCCTGCCAAAACACCAACAGCCAAATCCAGTAAATGAAATAAGTGAGGCAGGACACTGCTACGAAACCTAATTCTTTATTAAAATACAGATATCCAAGGTTAGCGCTTTCGGGATAAAAACCCTTCTTCAGACAAAATAAAAACTCATCTAACACTTTTTAAAAACATACATCAACCAATGAACTGTTAGTAAATTACCCGCCTTTTTTGTAATGCAGGTTTTAAAGGAACCATGTCATTAAGACCAGGGCTCCTATGAGCCATCAATTGTAAAATCCATCTTGATTCCAAGGATTCTGTAATCAATTTTACATCACCACCTCTTTTATTCATTGTCACATTAGCTATGGCCTTAAAAAGAAAAGTATGAGTAGGGTTTAATTCAATGTGCCTATAAAGTGCATTATGCTTATCCTTGTTCCTAATGCTGGAAAGGTGCTGCAAC
>NC_056725.1:989737341-989769841 GCF_019279795.1 Protopterus annectens
GATGGGGGATATGATGTCACAAGTCCCATGGCGGAATGTATTAAGTGCGGGTGTGAAGTGCACATGATTAATTGCATTGTTTCCCACTGTTGTGCATCACTTACCTTTGAACAAACACTGTGCCCACCAGTGCACATGCTCAGCTACCATGTTTGCATGATGGTAAGTGTGACATTTCAAATTTTGGCAAATAAAAAAATGTCACTGGTAACAACTCAACCACCAGCTGTGTGTGGGAAATCATCAGCATATAAAATGCAGTTGGCAGGAAATGCTCATTATACACTACGCTTGCATGCATGCATGCATATCAGGGAGAGCTGGAGAGGGTGTGTGTAAAATGCAGTTGGCAGGAAATGCTCATTATACACTACGCTTGAGCTATGGCATGCATGTCAGGAGTTGCTGGAGAGGGTGTGCGCTTCAGCATATAAAATGCAGTTGGCAGGAAATGCTCATTATACACTACGCTTGAGCTAGGGCATGCATGTCAGGAGTTGCTGGAAAGGGTGTGCTCTTCAGCATATAAAATGCAGTTGGCAGGAAATGCTCATTATACACTACGCTTGAGCTATGGCATGCATGTCAGGAGTTGCTGAAGAGGGTGTGCGCTTTCTGGTGCAGAGGCAGGGTGTCCAGGACTCCAAAATTTTTGTTGGATTTCTAGTTAAAGAGTATGGGCCTCGGTTGTTGCAGTGGGACTATTCAAGCTCAGAATATAAGTCTGAAGCCTGGAATAGTATTATGAGGGCTTTAGTCAATGCTACAGGTGCCCCCACACTGGTAAGAAATGCAGGCATCACTTCAATGACTTCCAGAGGTGGAAGCAGGAAACGCTCGACTTTTGGATCAGGGAATTTCATACAGGAGACATCCCACAGATGTGTAAGTATCAATTTCAGTGAGTAATTGTAAGTGTTGAAAGCTGAATATAGTCAAGACTGGTCTTCATAATGGTGCTCTGTTCTATTTTTTTCTACAGTTGCTGCAGAGCAAGCCTCAAATGTTCAGTACCTTGCAGCATGTTTAGTAAGGATGTGAGAAGCATCTAGTATGTATGCATCAGAAAAATACTGTCTAAATAGTATTTTAATAATAATAATAATTATTTGATTAGTAATTTCGTAGAATTAAAGGTTAAGGACCACTTAGCTGCTATTTAATATAATTGTATCAAATTGCGTCTGCATATCTCAGCTGTAAAAGAAACTATGCATGACTTGGTTGTAGCACAATGCAATGGTGCCATATTCTCAAATAACAGTGAGCATGCATCTGTAAACTGTAAATGGAAAGTATGTATGCAGTAGTCTGTAGGACAAAAGAACAGTACAGTATTTGAGAATAGTCATCAGTTGTGGGTTCAAAAAACACACTTCCCAAATATACAATATTTATTTTTATTTTTTTTATTTTTTTGTTTTTCCCATAGCACAATGGAGTAGGCCTGTCCCATGAGATCCACCTGCCCCCTTGGTCATGTGTGATTTCAACTATCCTTCCATCGATTTGGAGTCATATATGTGCACAAACATGCTCACCCTAAGGTCCCTAGACTTTGTTAATACACATATTGTGTAACAGATAGTCTGCATCGCCACAAGGGGCTTGAATGCCCAAGACTTAGTACTCAACAACATAGTGCTCACTGCACTAACCCCTGTTTGGATCATAATTAAGTCACATTCATATTCACGATCATACTCAACACCTTCTCAAGAGCAGAAAGGATGAAACATTGATCCAAAGCAAACTATAACCTCCTAACCAATGTCATAAATAGGTGCAAACCCCTGCTACCACTGTCAGCAATGACTGCTATACAGAGGTATACACAAATAGCCTGTATAAGCACCTATACAAATGTATAGAGTTGGCTAAACATGAATAGATCAAAACAAGGTCCTCACAGAAAACAAGCCACTATGGTGAGAATCACGAATACATTGGTTATACAAGTGGAAGAAAGTAATGTCTAAGAACAAGAGAGAACTGACTCAGCAGAGAAAGAACACCATCCACAGCTTGAACAAGGAAATTAGCTGTCTTGTAAAGTCCTCTAAAGCCATGTACAAACTTAAAACTAGCATTCCTAGCTAAAGATAATCAAGAGGCATTCTATAGCTATGTCAGAAATCTAAAAGTGAAGGGCCAGTTTTGTGCTGAACTAGTACTGGATGGTACCACTCATACTGACCCTGAGAAAATCACCAACCTGCTGCCAGACAGTTTGGGGCAAACTTCATTCCCCCATCCCCACCAGACATACCCCAAAGTATACCTGTCACTAAACCTCTACCTAGTATTTGAAGACCAGCTCATAACTGCACTCTCCATGGGAAAAAAACAGCCTCTGTGGGACCGGATAACATCTTAGGCTGCCTACTAAATGGTCTGAAACAGGACTTAGTGGAACTAGTTGGCACTCTCTTTAACCACAGTATAAGTACTGGCTTTGTCCCAGCAGATTGGAACACAGCAACAGTAATTGCTTTGCACAAAAGGGGTCTGTCAACTTGCTGTGGGAACTATAGAGCCCTAAGCCTCATCAGCCGTATCAGCCAGGCCATGGAGAGAATAATCATGCACCTTATCAACAAAGACATAGTGGACCTTCAAACTGTTTTCCTGACACAATTTGGCTTTGTTAAGGGTAGACCATACATATTAAATGGATGACTTCAGGAATATCGCCAAAGCCCTGGATGAAGGCAAAATACTACATACAGCCTATCTTGACATAGCCAAGGCTTTTGACACCATCCCCCACTTAGGCATTATTGATAAACTTACACAGCTGGGAATTAACCCATATATCACTAGATGGGTAACCAAATGGATCACCAACAGTACACATACAGTCAAATTTGAGGATTCCCCCTATAGCAACAGACAAGTTACCACTGGTGTACCACAATGATTTGTGCTGGCCCCCCTACTGCCTACTGTTTGGAAAGTATTTCTCATATGCCCAGGGGAAAATAGATTGCCTGTGGCTTATCATGTTCTTCAATGACAGCCAACTGCGTGCAATGACTGAGTCCTCCAATGATGCTGATATACTACAAAAAGGCCTTACACAGACAAAAGATTGGTGCCAAAGCAATGGACTCAAAATACATGCTAAATAATGCATTATCGTCCATTATAACCAAGGGGAATTATCTGCACATTACAATTTTAACAGTATCCCCTTAGCTGAAACCCTGTAGTGAGAGATTTGGGAACACAGGTTGATATTACTCTTAAATGCTGTCACCATGTGTCCACAATGGTAAGGAAGGCCTTCTATGTTCCACATCTCATACGTAAGGGCATTGCATCAAGAGCTAAGGATGTCCTAACTCCTCTGTACTCATCTCTCATCAGAGCACTAAGAGAGTACAACACTTACACCTGCAGCAGCTGGAGAGACCTGAGAAGTTTGTCACCAAGACAATTCAGGGCCTGCAACACATGACCTGCATAGGGAGACTGAAGGCCCTTTCACTGTACTCTGTATCTTACAGGTTGCTGAGAGGTGACTTGTGCCTGGCCTACAAAGCACTCTCAGACCCTGGCCTAATAGAAATGCTGCACATCTACAAGTCACATAGGACAAGAGTCTCTCATTCTAGGGATCTTAACCTAGCCTGTCCTATGGCAGATATGTCTCCCAGAGATTGCCACTCCCCTGGGAAAAAAATCCAAATTCACATAAAACAGAGCTCCTCAATGACCCTATTTATGTGTAAGTTAGCCAACTGGATGGGACAACAGAAATTTATCCTGGGTGTCACCTATGTCCCTCATGGATAAAGGCAGTCGGTTATGATCATATACTTGCACTGCAAATATAGACCATACAAGTCGGTCTATAAGGGAACAATATTATAACATGGCTAGGCATATAAAGGTCCTAGGGTCAATAGCCTAGTAACCTCCTATGAACCTAAGCTGACATCTTCCTGGGCTCTAGACCATTGTCTAATCCGGCCCTGGTGGGCTGGTTGTATATGCAATAATCTGATATAGCTGATTACATCAGCATTGTCTGCTGAGCATGTGGTGGTATATCAGAATTGTCTGTTGAGTATGTGGTGGTACTTCAACATTGTCTGTTGAGCATATGGTGATAACAATGTCCTACATGCTGGTGTAAAAGGATATCTGTAATGTCAATTAACATCCCTTATGCACACACACACACACACACACACACACACACACACACACACACACACACACACACACACACACACACACACAAAGTTGACTGCAGTGAGAACAGAACTCCTACCCAAGTACACAACCTATAGAACACATAACTCTATACAAACACTGCAACACAAGTCTCAGTTTTGCATGTCTGCAGGTCAGCTTATAATGGATGACATCAGTAATCCATGTTGGAGAGAAGAAGGTGAGAGGCCTGCCTAAAATGGATGTGTAGGCAGATACAAGAATCAATATACTGCCAATTTATGGGATTGGGGCAGTAACTGCAGGATACACACTTGCTCTGCTGGCTGTACACACACACACACACACACACACACACACACACACACACACACACACACACACACACACACACACAGTTGACTACAGTGAGAACAGAACCCATACCTATCTTAAGTACACAGACTACAGAGCACATTACTTTACGCAAGTTCCATGCCACAAGTTTGACTTTCACATGGCTGTAGGTTAACTTATGGCAGACGACATCAGCAGGCCATGTGGGGTACAACAGGTTGGGAGACCTGCATAGGCACATAGGAGTATGTCCTAGTTGTCCATAAGTCTGGCTCTGGAAAAGCACAAGTACCCTTATTGAACATAATTGGATGTTTGGGTTTAGCAGAGCAAAGTTGTCAGCACCACTGACTGGCCTTGTCCATGAGGGAGCATACAACATTATATATTACACTTTGCAGTGTTGTTGATATATGTGTGTATAAAATATTGAGCCCCCAGTTGTGGGAGGGTGGGCAACACATGTGTGTGTTGTGAATATATGACATATACTTAGAATGTGCCCTGAATTTCTAATGTTTCCACATATAGTTTTATGTCATAGAAAAGAAATGGATATAAACACTAATAAGAAAGCATCATATATACAGTTCCATAGTGCAGTGAGTAGCGGATCTGCAAGATAATTAACAAAGTGTACACGCATGCAAGTTACGCCTGTTTGGGCATTGCTACAAGAATGTTAAGGAAACGGTTGTCTGTGTTGCACTTTATTTCTGTAAACTGCAATGTCACAGCAGTAAAACAAAGGTTGCAACCTCTGTACTAGAATCCAGTTCCATCTGTACTCTAGGCTGGGTTTTCATGATGGCATTAATTGAATGTATCTGGTTTCTATTTTTGTCCATCTGCTTCATAAATGGTCAGCTGCACTTGATGCAAACCCGATAAACACAGCCATTACCCACTTATGTTATTTGCTCTATGTGGTGCATTATGCAAAAAGGGCAATGCAAAAGGAGAGTAATAAGGAAGAAAACCTTAGCAATGACATATATAAGTAAAATAAGTGTCTTCTGTCACATGTTAAGGTGCTTTCTGTACAAATCCACCAATATTTACTTTGTTACTGCACCAAGTTAAGATATACAAGGATATGCCATAATATTATTACAGAATACATTTTAGGTTCAGGACATACCTTGCAAAGGCAACAGTTGAGATAATTTTATTTCAGACCTGGAATTTCCCTGTGTCTACTCCCATGGGATGGAAGTATGCAGGAAAAGCCAAAATGTAGACTAGATGAATACTTTAGAGGTTGTTGAATAGCTCCACTGTACTGATATCACCTGCTTATGTTGTAATTAGCAGCTGTGAAAACAATCTACTACTTTACTGAATATATGAACTCTATTAGTGCCCAGTGGTACACAATGCACACTTATGTGCCACTACACACCGAGAATGCATGCACCAATGCTGAAATAAGGTGAACACAAGGGAACTTATTACTTTTGTCCGTGCCTGTAATATTGCACAAACATGCAGTTCAAAAAGTAGAGGGAAAGTTGCAGTCCTTGTAATAGAACCCAGGACCTTCTACATTGTAGCCCTACACATACACATGCTGCCACATGAATAACTATGTGATAAACACTGTGAAACCTGCCATTCATTCCTCCATTTCCCGTGGTTATGCTAAGTGCCGTATCGTGCAAACAAGGACAAAAATTAAAAAATAAATGTTAATGTAATGGAGATAGATAAGATACATTTTAACTAATAATAAAGAGGAATACACAGAGCTTGTGAAATGTGCACTGCTTACATGCACTTTTACATTTCACAGATGTACATGAACACCTCTGTAAGTATAACCTGACACACACCCCTGATGTCATCATTCACTGTCACCATGCATTCAACACTATGGAAGTCTCTATTGCCATACGTTCCACACTATGGAAATGTCTATACAGTGAAAATCCCTACAAGGGTACAGATTTATGTGATTCAGCAAACTTAATGAGTTTATGATCTCATTTGCATATTCACAGTGTTGACAGCCCTAAATCTAGACATTTGTAACTGTGTGGGCAGGAAAACTGAAGGGGAGCCCAATGTTGTACTGTCAAGGGAGGGTATTACTCAGGTGTATATATTTGGACAGAGGAATTCAGGTTTGGGAGTCTATGTTTCATGGGGTTTACCCTTTTAGTTGTCTACGTTAGTTATGGCTACATTGTTCATTTGGGGATGGGGGTGCAAAGTGGCATTTATTTCATGACACTTAATAAGGAACTGTTGCTATTTTTAATATAATTTTCTAGCATCCAACAAGTATGTGAATGCCATAAGGTGTGTGCTGTTACATGTTAGGGTCTGTTCAGTACAAATTTATGGACAAGTACTTACTCTAGTTTCCATGTAGAATCCTTTTTATTGCCACAATCCATAACAATTATACTAGCTCTTTATTTGATGTTAATTGAGTTATTGAAGAATCTCAAAAGGAATTCTCTTGAAGAATCTCAAAAGGAATTCTCCTTCACTGGGTTGCCAGTTTGCTCCAAGTACTATATCCACTAGTCTGTGTAAGTCCTAGTGAAACTTGCAGGGTTTCTCACATCCTAAAATATATGGATCCAAGGATCCAAGTTACTGTAGCATTCTATTCACATCTCCAACATCTCTTATCAACTCCTGTATAAACATCTTACTAAAAATGTGTGGACTATGGAAATATTTGTGGTAGCACTTCTACCCAAAAATTCAAAATTATTACCTTGTTTGAGGTGCTCCATATTTCCCTCCATACTTCCATTAGATAATTTATACCTAGCATCTTTTCCCAGCCTTTTATTAATTTTTTGCTAACTTATACTATATTTCATGCTTTTAGTGCCTTGTATATCTTGCTTAAAAGTCTATTTGAACTTGCCTCAGTTGTCCTCATTTCTAATAAAAGTTGCGCTAGTAAGGGTTTTACTTTACTGCATTTTATTACATCAAAATCATATTTTCTATCATTAATAATAGTGCTTTATAGACTCTCATTTGCAATTGGAAAGTGCTTTCTAGCTCTTCTGACATCCTCCTTTCCTGTCCCTTCCTGGTTTGCTCCAGCATTTATTTATTTATTTTTATTTCAGGGTTGTCAACTTCTAAACATTTCTATTCCAACTTAAGGACCTATTCAGTTATACGCTATCAGGTATATCCCAAAATTCCACCAGCTCCCCAGCCTCTTTTGGAATGTTCTTTCCAATTTTCCTTTTTTTTTGATGACAAATTTATTAGGAGTTTCCAAAGGTATGTTCCAAAAGGTACATTAGCCATCCTTCTTGGAAATAATAAATAATACTTCCTTCAAGTTGGCACTATATAAATAAATTTGTAACTGGTAAATTAGTTTCAGTTGAATTGCTAGATGGTATTCTTCAGTATTAGGCACTTCCTTTCCTTCCTTCATCTTGTGCTGCTGTCATGAACTCCCAGTTTACCCAAGCATTTTTGTTATTCCAGATAAACTTTTTCATTCATCTGTTTAATTCCTTCCACCACTCCTACCCTTACAAATACTGACTGCCTGGCCTTACATATAAAATTAAGGGGACTGTGAACATTTTTATTCTCTACATCCTCATGTTTAATTCCATATTAACTGTGTCCCATTTTCTCATCATTCCCTTAAACTTTAATAATATTTCTTTCCAAGTGACTACTGCAGACTCCTGTTATTTCTGAGGTACCCATACTCATAAACATTTCAATGTGAAGTGTCACCACAGATTAGAATATTCATGAATTAGATGCATTAGTGGAGCATAGTTAACACAATCGGCTTAGTTTTGTCATTCCTTCACTTTGTAACCTGCCACATTTGCAAATTGTCTTATTTTTTCAAATAATGTTAGTATGTCTCTGTCTGGCTTTATTGGAAACATAATTACATCATCAGCTTTATTTGTCTCTTGTCTGTTACCCATACCACTCTTTCTGATTTCCATATTTTAACTGACAAAGGCTCTAGATACAGGGCAAAGATCAGTGGTGAGACCAGGCAACCTTGATCACCTAAACCTATCTGAAATGAAATTCCATTGTAACTCACACATTTAGTTTAATACTAGATTTGGATAAGACATAAATACCCCATAATAATTCTATGAATGTTCGATGAAATCCTGAAATTTCAAGTAATTGCTACATATAATTCCAGTGCACTGACAAATGCATTTGCTGAGTCTAGTCCCATCAGCACAAATGTGATTTTCTGACTTTCCACTTAGCTGTGTACTAACTTGACTAGATGAATATTGTCAAATGTCTGCTTGTTTTTAATGGAACAATAATGGCCATAATTAACAGTACTTGGTAATTATGTTATTCTCGCAGCTATAGTAGCTGTAAACACTTTGTAGTCATGATTTAGTATTACACCTGTCTGTTATGACCTTGGGCTCAGCAAGTCCATCTCCACTTTGTGAATGACTGATACGAATGTCTATGACCAAGAATCCAGTATCTGCCTTAGTTTTAATATTTTATATAATATGTCCTGCCACTTATCCAAAATTTTGGTTCCTGCCTCTTTCCAAGTCTGTATTGGCAGATCATTTCACCTGACATTTCCCTTTGTTTAGCTGCATTTTTACTTCTTGTTTCATGATTAGCATGATTCAATTTTGAGTTTCCTGTGTCCCTATCCTATGAAACATTAATCCATCCAATTATACAGCCAAATTGGAGGCTAAGCTCTCTCAACCCAAGGCTGGATCAGACAGTGAAGAGGAGAAGGGAAATACTGGCATCACACCACCAGTCTCACATAGACCCATTAAAGCAGCACTGGCAAAAAAACACACATAAATACATGAAAACATAGTCAGAGGCCCTAAATAAAAGCTGCAAAACCAACAGAGCCCTCCAAAGCAAACATCCAAGCAACCTCCACCCCCAACACAAACCATGAAACACATACTTCACAAAACCAGTGTGCCATGCAATCACAGCCCTTAAGGCAAAATAACATACCCAACATAGTAGTAATAGGTGACTCTATAGTCAGGCACACTGACGTCCCACTCACTAGGCTGAATAAGTAGAAGGTTATTGTTAGCTGCCTGTCGGGTGCCAGGATCTGCCACAAAACACAAGCACTCGGGTCACACCAGAACAAGTACAAATATGACTTTGTTATTGTCCATGTTGGTGTGAATGACCGGAGCCATACCTCCCTGGACTACATAAAAAGAGACATGGAAGAGCTCTCTGATCACATAGAACAGGCCGGTATGACCCTGACCCTGAGTACCATCCTGCCCTCACCAAGAATGATACACGGTATAAAGAAAAAAAAATCTCGATTTAAACAATTGGCTAAGTTTCCAGTGTCATTCAAAGGAGATCCAGTGTCTGTCCGCCTGGGATGACATGCTCGACAAACCACGCTGCTTCGCTAAAGACGACTTGCACCTGTCAACCTTAGGCTTTCGAATACAGGCCAAGGCTTTTGCCACCCCCATAGTGCCTTTTTTAGGCAAGTCTCAAAAGACAAACCCACCACCGTAAATAGCACAAGTAACAAAAAAACGAGGGTAATGCTACTCAATGCCAGAAGTCTAAACCTCAAAATGCACGCACTCGAGGCACTCCTCAGTATGGAGAAAAATCGATATATGTGCAGTAACAGAAACCTGGTTTAAAGCTCCAGAGAGCACCCCAGCACCACCAGGCTCCAATGAATACCATACATTTTGGCCACAGAACCCAAACCAAAATACAAAAGGCGGGGGCGTATCCATATTCATCAAGGATACCCACACCTCCAAGTTAGTGGCACAGCACAATGCTTCAGAGATCATCCACGTGCAACTAACAATGGGCAAAACTGCAATTCAAATTGTAGCTTGCTACAAATCACCCACCATGTCCCAGGATGCCCATTCCACATTTCTGGAAACACTGAGAAACATAAAGGTCTTACCAAACACCCTAATATTGGGTGATTTCAATTACCCAAACATTAACTGGGAGAACTACTCAAGTACTAACTCCCTTGCCCAACATTTCCTAGAATTTATAAACTCAAACACCCTGGTTCAGCTGGTCAACACTCTCACCGGAGGTGTCAACATATTGCATCTGGTCATCACCAACATGGGCGACCGGTGTCCCACACAGGAGGCCAACCCCTTGCTGGTTAGATCTGACCATAAACAAATCACTTTGGATATCCACATTCCGCCCCCACCCCCGGACAAGAAAACCATGGTGAAAATCTTTTCAAAAGTAAACTTCAGGCTACTTAAGACTGACGTGGAAAGTTTCAAAGCCCCCATGCTGAAGGATAACGCTGCCCAAGCTGCAAAATCCTTTACTAATGCATTCTACAAACATCTACAAGAATGCATGGATCATGCCATCCCAAGCAAAACCAAGACTCACTCCTCCAAGAAATAGACTCCTGTCGTAAACAAGCTATACAATAGAAGGAGGAAACTAGTACAGAAAAGAGTATAATCCCAAGAAGGGAAGACATCCCTGATCAGTATCAGCAAGAAACTATGATCCCTCATAAAATCATCCAAGGTGAGCTTTGAAAGAAAAATTGCCAAGGACTCCAAAGATAACCACAAGGCATTCTTTAGCTATGTCAAGAATCTAAGTGGCAATGCTCAGATCAGCTTGTAGTTAGTACAGAATGGCACAAAATACACTGAACCTGCCACTATTGCCAACTTCCTGGCAGACAGGTTCAGCGCAAACTTCACCCCCCTTTCACCCCCAAAAGGGCCCATATCCATATCAGAAGAATGTAGAGTCCCTGAAATCACAGACACTCAGGTTAAAACATCCCTCTCTCAAAGACAAAAACACAGCATCAATGGGACTGGACTGTGTCCCAGGCTGCGTCCTACACAAGCTCAAAGATCAACTAACCCCTCACCTAAACACACTGTTCAAACTCAGCCTCTCCACAGGCTACATACCCAATGTGTGGCTCACAGCAACGGTTATTCCATTCCTCAAAGGTGGAGCCACAACAGACCCCTGGAACTTTCACCCTATAAGCCTGACTAGCTTGGTCTGCAAGGCTATGGAGCACATCATCATGGAACTCATTAACAGAGACATTGGGAACCTCCAAACACTGGACCATACCCAGTTCGGCTTTGTTAAGGGCAGATCATGCCTCCTAAACCTGATGGACGTCTTTGAGACAGTTACCAAGGCTATAGATGAGGGAAAGGTGGTACACACAGCCAACCTAGACCTTGCTAAGGCCTTTGATGCCATTCCCCATTCTGGTATTATAGACAAGTTCACCAGTGTGAACATAAACCCCTATGACACAAGATGGGTTGCCAGCTGGCTCATGGACAGAACCCACATGGTGAGAGTTGCGGGAGCTAGGTCCGACTCTAAAATGGTTACAAGTGGCATTCCCCAGGGCTCAGTCTTAGGACCCCTCCTGTTTAGCATATGTTTCTCAGAGGTACAGGCAAGCACAGGAGGACTATGGCTGACCAGGTTCACAGACGACTGCAAACTAGGGGCTATAATTGACTCTCTGGCTGACACAGACGTCCTCCAAAAGGGTCTCACTGAGACAGATACCTGTGTCAAAATCATGGCCTCAAGCTAAATGCCAAAAAGTGCATAGTCATCCCCTTTGGAAAAAACAAAGTACCCACAAACTTCCACATGGGTGGTAGTCCCCTAAATACGGAAGACGTAATAAGGGATCTGGGGACCCAAGTAGATAGTAACCTCACCTTTGATAATCATATTGCCAAAGTGGTTAGAAAATCCTTCTATGTGGCCCACCTAATCAGAAAAGGGTTTGCATCCAGATCAAAAGAGGTCATTGTGCCCCTCTACTCATCACTTATCAGACCCATCATAGAGTACAATGCCCCATTTGGGATGTACCTTACAAAACACCTGCAACAGCTGGAAAGACCATAGAAGTATCTCACCAAGAGGATCACTGGCCTCAAACAGATGCCCTATGCAGCTCGACTGAAGAAACTACAGCTGTACTCGGTTGCATACCGCCTAGTCAGAGGTGATCTCTGCCTGACATACAAGGCCATGTCCAACCCAGAATTAATGGACAAGCTCCACCTAAAGAAAACCTTATCCCCTCGAGCCACATGCTCTAGGGATCTAAACCTCATCACAACAATAAATAGGACATGCTGGAGGGATAAATTACTGTCCCAGAGACTTCCCATGCATTGGAACAAGATCCTAATCTACATTAGGCAGAGCTCCTCGTTAACACTCTTCAAAAGAAACCTTGACGAGTGGATGGGAAACAGAAAGTTTACCTCGGGGATCACTTCAGTGGCTCTGCTGGACAGAGGCACAGGGAACTAATCCAAGGGGGCGGCAAAAGCCAGCACATTCTGGCTAGGCTTATAAATGCCTTCGGGCAGATAGCCTAGTACCTACCTATGAACCTATGAACCATCTATAAAATCTTTAAATAATTGAGCCCAGTTATCCATTTCCTTTTGTTTTGTATATAGTTTTTCATAAAAATCTTTAAACACATCCCCTATTTTTTCAGGATCCCCAATGACGCTATCACTTTTAGGCTCCCCTTGTTTATACTACTGATCAGTTTATACTTTCTGCTGTTGCAGTTTTAGCAGTGATGTCTGTTGGAGCTTTAGAGGCATTTGTAAAGTATCTCCGTTTGATTGCTACTTTCTTGCTAAGCACCTCTTCCTCCGAATATTCCTTCTACTTTTCCTTTAGTTCTCCTAGATAGTTTGTATCGTTTTCAATTAAGCATTTCTGTTTTTGCTGAAGCTTCCCTATTTCAGTTAATCTATGAACTTGAAGCCGTTTCTCTTTCCATTTTCTTAATTCTTGTTCTTGCAAGTTTTATTTCAAATTATTTTTAACTAGCTTCCATTATGTCAGCACTGCCTTTCTTTGAGTGACAACTGTTCGCACTAGGTTCTCTATTAGTCGCTTCAGCTATGCCTTTTTATAAGAGGTTTCCCACTACCCAGCTCCTGCTGTCCATTGCATCATCATGTTCCAAACTTCTAGGTAAATTATTGTTAATTCAGCAATTGCATGATCAGAGACCAGTGTTGGGTGTGTTGTTCCACCAAATATCCACATTATTTTGTAATATATATTCTGTATAGCCAGAACCGGGTATTGCATTTAGCTGCATAATATGTATATACCCTCTGATACCCAGTGTCCCCCATACTGTATATTATTAAAATTCATCCTAGATGAATTCCTTCCAGGGTTATTACCTTTTGTCTTGGGCCCCTGTGTATGTCCATCTTATTGGTTATCACATTCCAATCACCCATCACCACCAGGAGACCCTGATGAAATTCCACTACTTTTTGTAATATTTGAGTAATGTCACTTCTTTTGCTCTTTGGGAGTACAAAAATATTCACTAGTGTTTCTCTGCTATTTCCCACTATAGCCCCATAGTAGTATAAATCTTCCTGACTTGTCCTTCATAAGCTCCTCCATTTCAAAACAGCAACTTACCTTTGCCAAAGTGATAATCCTTCATCCCCACCCCTCTGTGGCCTTTGACTATATAGGCAGGAAGTGTTGGGTCTCTTGTTCTGTTAAATGAGTTTCTTACAAAGATATTATATCATATTCCCCTGTATATGTATGTATGCATAGTTTTTAAATAGTTAAATTTCATATGATCAAACTCTTATGATCAACTATGTAAAAAGGCAAGTATATGTAAAAACTTGGGAGATGGGAGATTGCAGATATACCCCAGGGATTACCTCAGTGTCACTGCTGCTGCTCGGCACAGCAAAAAAAAAAATAATGTAAGTACCCCCCACATTTCATGCAAGCGTAAAAGCCACAAAACTAGACCTAAAACTTGTAACGCCCTAGCCAGCCTAGTATGAATGAACCTATGAACCTATGAACCTATGAACTCAAAAACAGCATTTTAGTAGGGGGTTAAGCCTTCTGAACCCCACACTCACTGCTAACTTTATATACAATTCCAAGATCACACTATAGTAGGGAAAATGGCATATTTTCTGATCCCCACTGCACCAAGATATCAGAGCAATTTGCTGTTTAAGAGAAGAAGGATATGTTTGACTTTTTAACTAGCTGATCATATGAGTTTGATCATATTAAATATGACTATATTAAAAGTAAATCTTTCAACATAGACCCATAGATACACACACACACACTCACACACACACACACACACACACACACACACACACACACACACACACACACACACACACACACACACACACACACACACACACACACACACACACACACATATATATATATATATATATATATATATATATATATATATATATATATATATATATATATGGGTCTACCTGACAACACCGACACGTTAAAACACCGACAACGAAATTACTGACACCACAAAACCGAAACTTCAAAAACACAAAACTTCACATGCCCGACAAACCACAATCCCGACAATCAACAAACAAAACAAATCCCCTATCCAAAAAGCACACACACAACACAAGCACAACAAAAACCTTACAAACCTACACTAAACCTTACATACACAACTATCTATGCACTAACCTTAACCCAAACCCTAACCCTAAGGTCCGCCACTATCGCACACTCACCTAACCCGCGCCCTAACCCTAACTCACTTAACCCACCCCTAACCCTACAGTATGTCACCATACCTCCCAACCGTACTGAATTTCTCAGTTTTTATCGAGTTTTGGGGTCCAAATAATGGGGTGCCACAATTCCCGAGTGGCACCCTTTCATTTACGATTTTTTTTCCCCCAGCTTTTTATTTAAATTTTTTTTCACGCTTTTGGAGCTGATGTCATCACGTGCGCGATGACGTCAGCTCTGTTGAGGCTACCAGCCTGTCGGAATTAAGCTTAAGGGCTTACATTTCTGGGTTCTGGCTGGCAATTAATTTTTGAAAGGATTGTATTCTAGCTCTCGGGATCTTTGTTTTGAATGTATTCTGGCTGCAGCTGCTGCACTCGAGGGTTGAGAAGGTTGTTAAGGTTTATTTTGACTGGCTTGGGCACACAAGAAGGTAAGGTTTTATTTTGAATGGGCAGCTTGGACTTGCGAGCGGGAAAGGATTTGTGCTTGTAAGCATTTTCAGACTTTGGAAATTGCAAGTCTGTTGGTATCTGAGCAGTACTGGTGTAGCGCGAGAGGACTCGCATTTTGAATGGACTGGCTGTACTTGTAAGCTACGCATTTTCAGCAGACATTCACAATTATTTCACCTCAGTATATTTTCTTGAGCTAATGTCCTACATTACCAGATATTTAAGAGTGGGCTAACTTTGTTGATTGACAGCTGATTTTATGTAACACATTTCTTTGCAAAGTATATAACAGAGTAGCAAATTAACATGCAAGAGTTTTCTAGTTAATGCTGGTTAACCCAAATGAAAAAATGCTATAAAATAACCAGTGGAAGAAGAATTTCATTTTGATTTCATTTTAATGAATTGAAGTAAATGTAACATTTGTGAAGCTTTTCTTATCCAAATAATTTAAAACAAGAATGCTTGGTGACAGATCAAAAAAGGCATTAACAACTATATATTAAAACAATATTGACAGATACACACTGGCATATAAAATGCATATTTCTGTCATGATGCAACTTATTTTTGTGTAATACATACTTAATTTTAAGCAGAACTATTAGTGAATGAACTATTAATGAATCATCAACTGTTACCATGCAAAGTTGTGTAAATCATGTTGACTGTTCAGACTATTTTCAAAACCAAAGGGTTATGAATGCCAAGTTTCTACAGTTTATATTTGGCATAAAATGCTATGCACAGTCGCTTTTAAAACCATTGATGAAGGCACACTTGTGTGATGAGCTGACTGATTGTTGTTAGTAACAAATAAATGATTCATTTCTCTTTACTGCTGTGACGATTTCACAGTGCTGCACACATTTCCGGGTTTCCGGCTGGTTCAAAATGCTTTGCGAGCGGGAACGAACCAGCCGGAAAGGCAAGGAAGGATCAGGCGACGCGAATGGAAGGGATTTATTTTATTTACAAGGCTCGGGAATGTACCAGCCAGAAATGCAAGGAAGGATTTATTTGATTTAGAAGGTAACATGAATGGCTTGGCTCAGAAGGCAAATGGATTTTATTTAGAAGGCTTGGCTCATGGAAAGGAAAGAAGGATTTATTAGCATGGAAAGGTAAGCTGAAAACTGTGTGTGTGTGTGCGTGCGTGCGTGCGTGTGTGTGTGTGTGTATTAAAAAGTTACTGTCTTTTTAACACTTCTAGGCTAGCTTAGATCCTTGGTGGCTAGCAAAAAAAATGTGCCTTTAAGAACATACTTAATATTTAGCCTGGATATTGCTTAACCATTTAAAGCTGGATCTTTCTCATGAGCTTTTTTAGGTTCACTAATGCAAGGTGCATATCCAAGAAACCATTAAGGTTTGTGAGCCAATGTGCTGAGCAAAAAATAACCTTGGATTTCTGTGCCTTATGGAAACAAGATTAGATACCCTTTCTACCTTTCTTTACAATGGTGCAAACACAGGTCTGTTGGTTCCATCAGTCTGCATTTGAAAATTTAAGGTATATTTACTAAAATAACTAGTTATTTAGAGATATTTTTCTTATTTTAATAGTCACTACCTACATAATGCCATTGCCATATATAGAAATAATGATCATTAAGCCAGCTAAAATGGAAGCAAGGTGACAGTGTCATGATGTCATTGGAGAGAAAAAGTGCCTGACTTACAGTGTATACAGTACAATATGCAGGTTCACGTATTTAAAGTTTAATGTACACTTTATAAACATTTGGTCTACAGATTCTTCAGTGAGTGGCTCAAATGAGAACCTTTATTAATAAAGCACTTTGTTTTCAAATCTTTTTCTCCATAAGCAGACATCTGCTCTGTTGTTAGAGTAAATAATTTGAAGCCAGACACTTCAATAATGCAGCATCTGTACTTTATTATTTGTATAAAACTGTCCACAAGGGAACAGTTATTGTAGCTACTAACCCTCACATGTGGTGTACAGTTCTGTTAGTGAGCAATCTAATCTGGTTATATTTTGCACTATAACTTTAACCTGTGCAGCTGTAAATAAACTAATCGCCATGTCTTTTTTTTTTTTTTTGATGAACATGACTTTGTTTTTTCATACACTGAACTGCCCTTTCAGTGTGGATGCAATTAAACCTTCCCTCTCTACTATCCTATAGTTAGCAGTTATCTCTAACATCAAACTCAATAGGTAGTAAACAGGTGTATTTGGGGAAAAAAATCTTCAGACAGTAGCCTGGATGTTGTGAGGTTATGTGTCATGAAAATACATGCAGAAGTGTAATCCGAGGAAACTGCTTAAAGTCTGTATGTAAAGCACTGTGATTATTTGCTTCTAAATGGTTTTAACTTTCTGTTTTTATACACACCTTGGGAGTTTTCTTCTGAAATAACTGTCCCTATAAGAACAGTTTTCCCATGTAACACACTTCATTTAAAATGCCTTTGCACAGTGCAACATTACCTGTACTACTGGATCTATAGTTTAGTAAATGCAGTTGTATTACTTCTAACGCAAGTCATGAAAGAAAAGGGTCCTTGGACCAGTTTACTTAACCAGTTAACACATTTAAAATAATGTAAAATAAAAGCGGTGAACATTATATATGACCTGCAGCAGGCTGGATACCGTTGAACATCTGATTCTGGTAAAAAAAAAAACTAGTCTTTGCATTAGTAAAGCAGTATGCACACATTAGTGCTTATCGTAAATGGGCGAAATAGCCAGGTAATGGGACATTTGAATGGCTGCAGGGGGACTCTGGTGCCATATTTTGGTTGTCTGTTCTTCAGTTTGCATTTGAAAGTTGGTATCCCACAATCCTATTGGAGTGGGCGAGGTTACATAATTATGTATGCAAATTTTATGTTAATCAGCGTACAGATTTGTACCTATTTTTTATGGGCCTTGTCCAGATTTTTGATGTTTCCAGGTTGAGTGGTACGTATGTCACTATCGCACACTCACCTGACCCGCGCCCTAACCCTAACTCCACACTTACCTTAACATGTCGGTGTTCTCAGCATCGGGATTTTCAACTGTCGATCATCTCCATTGTCGATCTTCCGGTGTCGGTGTTCTTGTCATCAGCGTTTTGCAGTTTTGGCGTTATCAGGTAGACCTATATATATATATATATATATATATATATATATATATATATATATATATATATATATATACACATATATTATATATGAATACTTCCATTTTTTTGTCATCCACCAAACTATTTACGTTCCATATGAGGATTCTTGTCCTCATAATATTTCTTTATCAAGCCTCCCTCTCTAACACTGTCTTTTGTCCCTCTGTACAGTAGCCATTGTAATTAGTGTGTGTGCCTTTATCTCTTGCAGTGCTGGCTGAGAACAAGTTAAGGTTTGATTAAAGCACCATTTTCTTTATAACCCTAGCTCTTCTCAGAAAAATAATATAGCAACTAAAAACTATATAGATAGCCAAAATTACTTCTATTTCCCTTTTGAGAATAAATTCTCAGTCCTGACTGGAAGATGCTTTTGAGATCTCTTCTCCTCTTAGTTACATAACTAGAATCTTCATCAACACACTTACAATTATACAGCAAATGTTTTTAAAAACCTCCAATTATTTTTACTTCTTGTTAAATACTATACTGATCTACTGAATTAGTCAATAGTCAATAACAAGGCTATATTATAATCCTTTTCATTTTTCTCACTAGATGCATCAACCTACAAGGTACATATTCCGTAGTCCTCTTTTCTTTAACCTCTTTGTACATTCTTTCCACTAAATCATGAGAATAATCTCTATAACAATGTTTTTATTAATGATAAAAAGCATATTATCATCAGTCAACCTTCTGACTCTGATGAACTGCCCCTTAACAACATTCTTTTTTTAAACTTTTTCAAATGCATACTCTTAAAATGCCGATATACTTTTCTTTACACACCCTTCCTATGCATCTTAACATTTAAAAATCCTTTTTCCTTATAAACTGTTAAATCAAGGAAATTGATTGAAACACTATCATATATAATATTCACATGATTTAAATATCGAATACATGCTTTCAGTTCATTTTCATTCCCTCTCCACAAAATAAATACATAATCAATAAAATGTTTGTAAACAACAATCTGCTTGGAAAAAAAAACAACAAAACAGAATTATATACAAATTCTGTTTCTCAGCTTGCCATAGCCGGGCCATAGCATCATCTATTGCTACTTGGTTTAACTGCATGAGAAAAATGTGAATCAAATTCAGAATAGTTAAATGATAAATTAATATCCATTTCACTAAATAATCTGCACTGACAAGTTGTATATACGTTTCTAAATTCTGTATCATTGCATACAAGGAAGCAAAGTCTGCCTCTTTTACTTTCACATTGACAATGCTTTGTCTAAAATAAAAGGAGTCCTTGACAAAAGCTTCATTCTTTACTATTATTTTATGGAGAAATTTTACAACATAAATTGTCATTGACTCCATTTTACTTCTCTGACTGGCTATGATTTGTCTGAAAGGAGGATCAATCAATTTTTTATGAATTTTAGGCAGCCCAAATGTCTTACTAATCCTAGGTACAGTTTTTTTAAAATAATCTGCTATGTTGTAATAAATTAAACCTTCATTTAACCACTCCTTTATGGAAGAGTCAGTTAAACCATAATATCTTTTCATAACTGCCCAATCAGTTTTTTTATAAAAGGTCCATCATCAAGCAGCTATTTCATGCTCTCTGTATAACAGTCCTTAATAAAGATCACCATCAAATTGAATTTATCAGCTATAGTAATCAATATACTATCATTATATTGTAATCTGTTTATTGCTTCTCTCTCTTCTTTATTCAAATTATAAAAAGCATTATTCGGTTTATATGTTAACACTTCTCTGACTTCATTTTCAGTTGTTTTCGAAAAAGCTTCCAGTTCAGGTTTAAGAGGAGGATTATATATGCTGGGCTTCTTTACTATATAACCCAAAAAGTCCCTAATTAAACATCTTATATTAAGCTTCTTAAACTTTGAAATCAAGGTTCCTTACAAATTCCCTTAAACTCTTAATAGTATCAGTCACATCTGCCCTCTCAGAAGGCACAAAAGACCATAATTTGCTTAATAGTCTAATATCATCTTTGCTTAGAATGATATTAGACAAATTAGGTATTTTGAAAAAAATCATCATTTACAGTACTTGTTGGTTTCTGTGCCTTTTGTTCCTGTTGTTCCACTGGTTTCTTTAGTTCTTGTTGTAATTGCCATTGTCTGAATGGTTTAAATTCTTCGGTATCTGCAGAGCTATTCTGCTGCCTGTACCACTGTCCTGAAAAAACATCTATTAGTTGAAAATCCTGTAGCACATTACTGGCTATCTCTTTTATTCCCTTATGCCAATTAATATTATCAAAATGTCTGGAATTCTTCTGCAACTTCTTCAATCTATCCACCATTTGTTCCATACTAATCTCATCAACCTCCAGTGCTTCTTTTACTTCACCTCTTGATGTCACCACACTATCAGTCTTTTAGTAATGGAAAAAAAATATAGGTTTCCATAGCCTTGTTTATCTCTTAGAAATTTCTTAAGTTTTCAGGTTTGTTGAAAACTGTTCTTTTCTTCTAACTTTTGTTGAATTATCTCCATTTTGGCTTCAAAATCAACACCATTGTTTGCAGCTTTTAACTTCTTATAAAATTTGGTAACAATCTCATTAAGGTCTCTTAGCAAATGCTTGTTGTAATGTGCTTCGGGATTTTCAACAAATAGATGGTTTTCAAGGCAGTGGTATAGGAAGCAGAACATAGGCCGAAATAGCAGTGCCTCGAATATATTTTTCATGTATTCTGCTACTTCTTTTTGTTTTTCCATCATTTTCTGAGATGATTGGGAACAGTTTGAGCACACATCTCTGTTCAAAATTCTTTTTCCTCTGGAGTGCCTTCACTCCTGGTTCATGTGTCTCCTCTCTGCTACACTGCTTCCACAACCTGAACATGCAGCTGAAGAGCTGTTCTTGTGCCATCCCCATGATCCAGATACAACTTGGTCCTATATGGAAAGACGATTTTTAATATCACAGGGTATAACAATTTGAAGTGCAACCCCAACTGTCTGCAAATTTTGAAGTTTGTCTTGAACTTGCTATATTTCAGCCTTGTATCCAATGAAAATCTTGATCCACAAATTGTTTTTGATTATCTACTGTGATGATCTTGTCTTTTTAATATAAAGAACTTAAAAATTACTCTTTCTCTTGATATGTTTGCATCTTTGCCACCACTGGACATAGGAAGCGCCTTTCCACTCCAGACAAGGTGGAATACCTTGTGAGCTCTATCAATCAGAAATACTTCCCTTGGGAGGTCTGTCCATTTATTTAACTGGACTATCAGTCCCTACAGTTGTTACCTTCTCCCCCCCCTCCCTGCATGTTGATAAATTCCAAATTCTGTCTTCACTCTCAGTCTTTTGTTTCTAGCTATTTTTCCTCTAGCTGTTTTTTTGCTACATCCAGTACCACTAGTCTCAATGATGCTTCACTTCCTTTCATTTTGATTCCTTTCACATTAACCAAGTGCAAAGATAGCATTGACTCTGTCTACCCAAGTTTTTTGTAATTTTTTATCTTATAATCAGCTAGGATACTTCTTATTTTAACCACTTTTGCATACAGCTGGTCTAGTTTCTCCATTATGATAGCCTTTTCTGGTCCTATTGTCATGTGGTTGCTTTGAGTATTAGATACTTCTCACTGCAGAGTGATGTCTAAAGTCCTTTTCTCTTGAACTGATGAGGAGTTTTACTTTGCCATGACTTCCTTCTCCTTGTGGACATTTGGTGGCTCAAAGGTATGGTGTAAATGTATTTACACTTTTTTTATTCACTGCAACATTGGGAGAACATTTCAGTTACTGCTTAACCAATTAGCACCTACATAATTATATTGCTATGCTAATAAAATAATCACATGCTTTGAAGCAACACATACATTTGTTCTGTGATCAGCAGACAAAAAAAGCAGAGGCCTCTGAATTCAAATCTTGTTTAACTGGAAGCAATGATATGCATATATTTAAATAGTAGGGCAATGTGATAGAAAGAGGGAACTTGTCTGCCCAAGAACAGCTGTAGAATGGGCATAACCAACTGGCTTGTGCTAACTGTATGGTATTGACCTCACAAGAACATCTAAAGGACTATTTTGAAATATAGTCTTGATTGTTCCTGGCATACTGTCAGGTCAGAGGTCAAGATACAATATGCTTTCATGTGTGTCACAATGTAGCTCTCATTCAATTTTATCAAGAATCAGTGATAAAGTCAAACAAAAGAGGGAAAATGGCATATATCTTTGGCATATTTAAATAAAACTCATGACTACATTTTCCTTATTTAAATTGGTGATTGTTTCATTTTTTTTATTGCTCCTTTGGTTAAATGTTACTGCTGACTCCGGAACCTATCATACCCCATTTGCTTCTATACATCTACACACACACACACACACACACACACACACACACACACACACACACACACACACACACACACACACACACACACAAACCCACACACAAGCACCTGCATACACATGCATAAATAGCTGTATTTCCAGTACCTTTACATACATTCTCAGCAGCACGTATTCTTCTTCTTCTTCTTTTTATCACACACAAGCAGGACACATCCAGTTTAGACTGACAGACAAGTTACTGTCTCCTCTAGTAGACCCTGCAGATAATAATGACAGTTCCCTATACCAGACCACGTGCTGTTTAACTAATGTCTAATGCACAGCGAAAACAGCTTGCTAGTAAGTCCACAAGGAGCTCTGGTACTTTTTCTCCACATCTGTTACTGTCCAAAGGTGTAAACAAGGTATTGCCTCCTTACTAGCTCTGCTACATATTGCACTTATTGTGTCCTAGAGATGCTTGCTGATCACACTTCACCTTACAGATGATGACTGTAATTGGTCTCCCCTGTTGCTGCTGCAAATGGATGGTGTGGAGCAAACACACAGTGGGGGATGTCAGTTGTGCCTCTGCAATATCATACTGTGGAAAATGGTGCATACTGAAAACATTTTCATGTTTGTACTGGATGAATAAAATAGGGAATCCCAAGACTTATCCAGTCACCAAGGTTGCACCTTCAGTAGCCCAGGCATAGTATTCATGATGTTCCATGTCTAAGCATAAGAAGTGTCAAAATTTATCTCGACAAGAGATACATGGTTTGCCCTCAGATGTTATAAATTAAGTTTCAGAGTGTAGCCAGTGTCACATACAAAAAACAATACAACAAATGTATAGCAGGAGGGGATAGTGGCTGCATACATAGTGCGTAAATTGTCAGCAATAATGCAACACAGCATGTGATCACTTCTCAACAAAATGACCTTATCAGAAGTCATCATGGTGAAAACAGAAATGCAGTTACCGATCTGGCTTGCTGACTTCCCTTACCTACATTGTTTTAACATGGTTGAGGCTGTTCGCCTTGGAGACCTGCTGCAGATATGGGTATGACCTGGCATGAGATTTATATCCTCTTCACTGGATTTTTAAGTGCCAGCAAGCTCTCACCTGATGCTGGCATAACTGTGACAATTTCCAGGGCACAGACCCCTCTCTCAGAGCGAACCTATTCCAGGGCACACTACACTTTACTCAGAAAAGAGAATTCTTCCAGCAGGCCCCCACTGAGTTCTCCAGGTCTGTTTGCTTCATCCCACCGGATGCAGTGAGGCACCTATCTTTACCACTCTCAATTAGGGATCTGAACCCAACTCACATTTAATCAACCAAGGGTGATGGAGGCCATCATCTGTCCCTTTGGAATGCCACATGCCTCTGGCTAACAAAGTTTGCAGATGAGTACAAACTTGGAGCAGCCATTTAATCCCCAAATGACTTAGCTATCCTGCAGGAAACTGTGTCCTAAATACATAACTGATGCCAAAATCATAGACTGAAACTAAATGCCAAAACATGCATTATTGTATCCTTTGTAAAGCCATCTACCTAAGGGAACTACTAGATTGTCAATACGCTATGAAGAGTTTATCCAGTTGTTCAGGATTTGGGAACTTATGTGGATAGTGATCTAACATCTGACCAACATGTGTCCACTGTTGTAAGAAAGTCCTTCTGTATTGCACAGCCTGTAAACAAAGGAATTGTGCCTAGATCTAAGGATATCATTGTTCCCTATATGCAGAACTTGTTAGGCCAATTATTGAATATAATGACCCCCTTTGGCATGTTACTGTGCAGACACATGCAACAACTGGAATCCCCAAAGAGACACCTTACAAAAAAGATACCAGCCTAAACAACATGTCCTACATAGACCGACTCAAAGCCCTGTCACTATACTCAATATCATACAAACTGCTAGGAGATGACCTATGTCTGGCATACAAGGCATCCACCAACTTATTACTGATGGATTTACTGCACATCAATAAGTCGAACAGCATCAGAGACACTCAGTCTAGGGATCTAAAACTGATCTGCAACATCAGCAGAATGGTTTGTAGGGACATGTATTTTTCACAGAGGATACCACTGCTCTGGAACAGACTCCCATCAATATTAATAAAAGTTCATCCCTGTACATTTTCAAGTGCAGCTTAGATCTATGGATGGGTAACAGAAAATTTACACCATGACTGCCCCTTGTACTATTAATTGAAGATGCAGCTCTCACATGCTTTATCCCATGCATGAGTCCACTTAAATCACCTATGGTATGATTCCAGTTACTTGATTTGGGGTAATATAAAAGTATTGACCATGGGATGGATAAGGCCAATCTATAACCAAATGGAATAGGTTATTTTGAGCACAAAATTGGAAATTGACTAGGCTTAAAATGACACACAATGGCAGCTAGCCTAGTCCTTATCTACAAACCTATATGTATGTTATCAAATTTTACCCTTTAAGATGATCCCTAATTCAAAAGAACGCAGTTCTGTGATTCTAAAGTTTCAGGATATTTACCAATTGTTAAAACAGCTAGCCATAGTTAAAGTATAACATTTGGTTTACAAAATTAATATTTCATGCTTAATGTAGGAAGAGAACAGGTCTTCATGTATGTAACAAATATAATTATCCTTGAATTTATTGTGGGATTTTTTTTCTGGAATATTGGAGAAGTCACAGATAACTGGAACCTAGTAGCAAGTGCTCACCAATTGAAAGTGCTGATTAGACACAATGAACAGTATGTAATAAAGGAGCTATCTTGTGCTCCAGCTAAAACATGCCCACTGTATAATGCTGTGCTACAGATTTAAGAATGATTCATAATCCTATTTAGAATACATGTTATATGCTCATTGGAGCAGCACATGATAGTTATAGTAAAGACCATACGGATACTTGTAACATATCTATGAGTTGTTACTGAATATCCTGATATACATTACAAATGCTACATGTTATCAGGAGTGAAAAGGTTTATTATTATTTTTAATACTCTGTAGTAGAGAAATATACTTTTTTAATTTGAAGTTTTATTTATTAATTTATTTGTTTATTTATCTATTTGTCTATCTATTTATTTATCTGTTTATTTATTTTTAAGATCGCCGTTTCACTTTTCACTGCAAAATTAAATATATTGATGTTCTAGAGAAATGATTGTTCACTTATAACCCTCCTAAAAATGTCTTACTGAAAGGCAATTCATAGAAAACGTAAGAGATTTGGATTCAGATATTTGATTTGTTCCTGACTGTTTGTGGAATAGTAAATAACCTGAAAAAAATGCCATGCTCCACATTTCTTCATATGTCAAGGGAAAATGTCTTGAGGCATTTTAAGGTTTTAAATTTCAAGAAAGTGAATAAAAAATAACAGCAATACATGAGAAATTCAACAAGCTTCAAAAATACTCCTTTTATAATTTGTTAATTCTGTACAGAGGGCAACCAAAGCTGAATGGAAACTATAGATAGTTATGCTAGTGAGCCAAGGTATCAGTCCAGAGACCATTAAACTGGTTAGTTATACAGTTAACTTAGAAGAGAATGATGGGTTGTGTCTGAGATGAATAAGTAAGAGTCAAGTTTTTTAAAAGAAGCAGGACCCTCATTATTAAAACTGCAAATGCATGCAAAGACAGTAAATTTTTAAGTAGACAGTTTGAGGACTTAACCTCCTTCACCTCTACTTTTAGATTTTCCACTGTATAAACTAAGGTTAAAGTAAAGACCATATGGACACTTGTAACATATCTGTAAGGTTTTTGTATATACTCACTGACAATGTTTTTTACCTATTTCTTTTGTAAATTGTATACTGTATTACTCATTTTTTAATGCTTTGCCTAAATTGTATAATCTTCTTATGGAGCTTTTCTTCCCGGGACTCCATTGAAAATGGACTCTTTTTGGCCCAATAGACTATCACGGTAAACAAACTCTAAAATAAAATAAAAATAAAATAAATGGAAGATTAAGGCATAAAATGCATCAAATATTTAAAAAGATGAATACAATGTACAATACAAATACAGTTGAAACATTGTGTTCTAGTTTTGGATAGTTGTAGCTATAAACATCTGCAGACGAGGTGACTACAATTAGTTTTGCAGAAACAGTTGTTAGGCGAATCACTTCACATATATGCCTAAAAGAAGAAGTTAGAGAACGTGAAAGGAGTATGGAACAGATGACTGAGTGCTGACTCAGTTAAAACAGTACTCATTTAAAGTGCCCTATGTCAAAATGTGTAACTCACATATTTTGCCATAGGGATGGTTATGGCCATCTAGAGCTCCTATATGGGGAGGTTTCATTTAAAACCTCCTAAAATAAATATAGCATCAGGTTGAAACAACCTGGAGAGAAGTTGAAAATGTTGATAAGCTATCCATTTCATGTCAAAAACTTAAATTTTACTTTGGTAAACATGTAAATAAAATGTTTTCCAATAGAAATAGATGAATGCTGTGAAGACAGGGAAAAAAGAAGCAGAGCAGCAGAATAATCAGAGGAGCAAGAGAAGCTTTGAACTAATAAACCACTGCATTGAAAGTAGACACAGATGCAGAATGTAGCATTTCAGAAGGTGTTTTAAAGCATTTGAAATGAAATGCACTGAAAGAAAAGCAGTGAGCACATTACTCATTAATTCAGAACAGTGAATAAATCTGTTGGGTTATAAATAATTTCACGTGAATGTAAACATAAACCACACACACACACACACACACACACACACACACACACACACACACACACACACACACACACACACACACACACACACACACACACACACACACACACACACACACACACACACACACACACACACACACACACCTATATTTACATAGACAGAGGTATATACTGTATATAGAGAGAAAGGGATAGATATGTTAGTACAGATATCATCCCTTTTTCAAATAATAGTTCTAGAGTAGGAAGATAATTTGCATTTAATTATAAGGAATTTAGTCTCTGCAGAGTTGTACATGGTGAAATACTTACACTACACATGGACAGAGTGCACAATATTCTTGAATAATCTGGAGAATTATAACAATGATAACTTCAATGACAATCCTCAGATATTTCCATACTTGGGTGCCTTAACAGAAAGTATTATTATCTTAAAAGCCAGATGCTTTCTCTGCAATATATGTTTCAAAGAAATTACTAGTAGCTTTATACAACAGATGTGAGCAGGAATCAAAGTTAATGGAAATCTTAAATTTATTTGGTAAGCAGCCAAAGACAAAAGAATGTATGAATGGCATGTGATGACAATGAAGCAGGACAGTATTCACATTTGCTTTGAACTACAGCTTTTGAATAGATTCATTGACAAAGAGATTCACTCTGTTTTTTTGTTTTATAAAAGATTAGCCCAGATAAAATCTCTTCAGCTATCAGATCTAGTGGAGAGTCTCTCTTTCTCTCTCTCTCTCTCTCTCTCTCGCTCGCTGAAGCCCTCCCTAAGGAAGGAATAAAAACACTTTGATGAAGTTTCAAGAAGTTTATTCAGTTAAGTAAGTAGATATATAAGTGTTCTTGTTTTATCTATCTGTCTATCTATCTATGGGCCTAATCCCTTTAGTCGAATAGCCTATACATTGTCCATGGAAAATATTGGCCAAACAAGTCAATAATTGGAATGTCTACATGCTACTATGCATGCGCAGGAAAACAAACTTAGCACATGCATTTTTTTCCAACAAAAAACACACACCTGTCGACTATCTACATATGTCAACAACTGTTGTCAGTTCATTAGATGTTGATCAAAAAGCATTTTGAAGAAATGCAGGACTCCCATATCTATCTATCTATCTATCTATCTATCTATCTATCTATCTATATATGTATATATATGTATATATATACATATATATATATATATATATATATATATATATATGTGTGTGTGTGTGTGTGTGTGTGTGTGTGTGTGTGTGTGTGTGTGTGTGTGTGTGTGTGTGTGTGTGTGTGTGTGTGTGTGTGTGTGTGTGTGTGTGTGTGTGTGTGTATAGGGTCTATGTCAGAACAATGAAAAATCTAATTGTCGAATGCTCACATGAGCAAAAACTCAGGAAGTCAAAATTGCTATTGTGATATATTTAGCCCCCACTACATATATATTCCTACCCCAAGATCACACTACAGTGAGGAAAGAGCAAATAATACAATCTTCCCTGTACTGCGATCCCAAAAAATCAATATCAACTTCCTGGTTATTCGCTCATGTGAGTGTTCGACAATTACATTTTTCGTCGTTCTAAAGTAGACCCTACATATAAACAGAAAATTAGGCTCCCTCTATAGGATTAAACCCTTCCTAACTCCCAACAGCTAAAACAACTATCGCCCACACCCATCTAACTTCCACCCTCTTCTACGCCTCTCCCATCTATACCAACCTATCAAAAAACAACCTTAACAAACTAGCTACCTCCTACAACAATATTGCCAGATTTGCTACTTGTTTCTCGTATAGAACTCACCACTGTCAAAACCTTGAGCAACTAGGATGGCTAGAACTTCATAATCAACTTCAGTTACAACAACTTATTATTACCCATAAGAATCTCTATCTTCCTAAAAATGCTCCTATACTTACTAGCCTTCTAACCCCCAACAGTAATTTGACAACTCTTCGCTCAGCCAATAACGTACTAGTATCTACAGTCAAATCCAAAAATAAGGCCGGTGATTCTCTGTTTGCCAACACTGTTGACAAATCCTGGAACCTGCTTCCCAAGGAACTCGCATGTCTCTCCTCAGCGAAACTGTTCAAAAAACAACTCAGAGCATACCTTAGTAACCACTGCTTATGCCCATGTAGTAACCCAGACTAATCCTTCCACCACTTTCTCTGAACCCTATCTACATAACCTTTTGCAATTTAATTCCAACTCTCTCTATGCCTTAGAGAGTAGACCTACCTATACTACTTTTAATCTTTATAACTCTCTCTTACATATGATGCTCTTCTAACTATGTACTTGCATAGTTTGCTGCTTGCAGCATTAACTTGCTATCTCATATAATTATCTATATAGACATTCTTTATATTTCTTATTACATGCTACCTTAAAGGTGCGATGCTACTACAGGATAAATGGAATGACTCACTGCTAAACACTGTACCTGGAGCTGCAATATTTGTTAGTGTGCTTTTCTTTTCTCTTTCTTATTGGTGTGCCACTTTACATTTCTTTGTTGTTCAATCTCTTTCTTATTATCTGCTACTTTAATAGTAATTTTTGTTTATAAAACATTTGTATTCTTCACCTTAAAATAGTTGTTGTTGTGTCTTTCGACTTTTCCCGGTTAGGGGTCGCCACGGCGGAACTCCAGTCCGCTAATGATTGGCAGTAGATTTTTTCATGAAGAGTTGCCAGCTCTGATGCACAACCTTCAACGAAGGTACACCCATTAACACATGTCTCCACACAGAAGAAGCTCTAGCTGAGAATCGAACAGGACAACGTCGTACTGCGAGGTAACAATGCTACCGCAGCAGCACCACCACCGCAGTTGCATGTACCTAAATCTGTTACATTTTTACATATCTGTACCTCTAGTTGCTAATATTTTGCTTATGTGGAGCTTTTCTCCCCGGACCTCTACTCAAAATGGACATATATCCAGTTAGACTAGCCCGGTCAACGAATGTAAAATAAAATAAAAAAAAAAATATATATATATATATATATATATATATATATATATATATATATATATATATCTGTGTGTGTGTGTGTGTGTGTGTGTGTGTGTGTGTGTGTGTGTGTGTATGTGTGTGTTTTATGATTGTTATTAGAACAAGGACATTTGTCCATCTACCTGCTTCACTGAATAAACTTTCTGAAACTTCAGCAAGATGTCCTTATTTCACCCACTGGCATCAGACAAAGGGACGAGAGATTGAGAACATCTCCTTTATCTGTTAGCTAAAATGATTTTATCTGAACTAATACTTTGTACTCTGTTTCTCATTAGTTCTGTCACCCTTTGGGTCATAGGTGAGATATCAGACCTGACTCCAGCTTTCTGGATTACCTTGACATTACTTATTGTTGAGGAATTGTCTCTGCAACACTAAATACAAAATAATAAATACTAATACTAATACTAATACTAGAAGTAATATGAATACTAATACTAAAACTAGACATAATACTAAGCTATCTTCAGTTGAATATAGGCTCTGGAAAGTAAATCTAGGTGAAGAAAGCTCCAAGCTGTGTAAATTTAACACACCATTAAGACATTCCCCAGGAGTCAAGAAGCTCAGCGCAAGGACGGTTTTAACCTTGCGCCGAGCGTTCTCACTACAGATGATGCAGCAGCGCCATATGAATATGTATGAGGGCACACCACTGCACCCTCGATGTGCACAGGAAATGTGTGTGAGTGCAGGGGGCATGTACAAGTGCTCTACGGAGGCATAAACATGCCCCGACACTTGCAAAATCTACTATGCCTACTAGTAGAGCCCGCCTCTAATAGTAAGCCAGTAATTCAGTGTCAGTGGATACCAAAATGTATGTTAAGCATACAAGAGTGTTCACAAGCAGTGAAATAAAATCAAAGTAGTAAACACACAAGCACGTAGTGGAATGTTGAGCCTTGTCCTTAGAACTTTCACAGTTAGATTCCCTGTCCCTGTGTCCCTATTATACATTCAAATTGCTGCAATACCGAAGGTGTAAGCAAAGCGCAGCGTGTCTGCATGTCACTGCCCTCCGCCAAGCGTAGCTTACACATCATATTCATTCAAATAGAGAAAAACATGCAGCGTCAACATAAGTGTCAATAGTGTAGTGTTTAGAGCATCTACCTAACAAACAGGCATTCCCGGTTTGAGCCTAACAATAGCACATATCATTTTCCATGTGGAATGAATGCCGTTTTGCCATAAAACCGGCATAAGAGTATCGCATGAGATATTTAACTAAAATATCATTCAAGCAAAGTGGCACTGTCATAATGAAAAAGGTACTTGTAAGCAGGTGTAAGCACAAATAAGCAGCAGTGAAACATATAAGTAAGGGTAAGCACGTCTGAGTGCACTTGCGTGGGTCTAAGCAGAGCCCAGCATAGGAAATGTATATAAGTATATACAGATATATATATATATATATATATATATATATATATATATATATATATATATATATATTTATATAAAGAAAGAACAACGTAACAGTAAAGCACACAAAAGGAATGAGAAGGGAATCAACAGCAACCACAGTATTATATAGCGCTGTCAGAGTATGTCATATCCAGATGGGCAGGAGTGAGCGAAGCACTGCTACTCACACCACAGGCAGGATATTACCAGTGGGAGTAACATTGTTGATTTGCTAAGTCTTCTTTACACACAGAGGGTAGTCCCTGGTGGGACTACCTAAAAATTGA
>NC_056725.1:989777341-989794841 GCF_019279795.1 Protopterus annectens
AAAAGGCTTGTTGGATACACTGATTAAAATGACTCAAGGTGGCAGTGGGTATGCTCATACACTTAGTAGCACAAGGCTGTTTGGGATGCACTCTGATTCTAACCACTGAAGGCCACAGTGTGCATGCTCAAACACTTAACATGTACAGAACACATTGCAATGGACTCCTATTGTAAATACACAGGTTTACAGCTAGGTACATCTTACCTGTCAGTATATAAGGACATCCTACTGGCTTTCTACTTGATACCTGTATGTGGCCCGTAAATTATATATCTGTGTCTGTGCTGTGTGATACACATGCATACATGTACATGAAGTACTGACATATATTTGTTATGTATACACATTCATGCATGTGTGGATGTGACAGACAATAGGTTACCTGGGTCGCATAGGCGGATGCTACCTACAGCATGTGTCACACACCTTGCTGCCCTGAAAGGCATACATTGATAGCAGGTTGCGGACAGTGGCATTATATGCGGAACCGTGGCATGTGCAAGCATAATGTGTGAGCCACCTTGTGTAATGGTACTGAGGTGCAGGTGTTAAGATGACCTCTCCTGGCTGTGTTACCCTAAGTATATCTCACATTGGTCATATACACAAGTTCTGCCACTGTCCGTCACATTACATGGGGCATTTGCTACAAGTACATTAATGCCACGTGCAGTGATGTCATGGTATGGGTGGCAACTGCTAGACCAAAACAATGAGCCAATGTCCTGCTGTTATTATGAGGTTGTCCAGTGTCTGTCATTCCGGGCTGTTATGACCGAACAATGAGCCTTCAACCCAGAGCACATGCATCCATGTTACATGTGTGTCAGGATAATACCTAGGTTGCATTTACCCATATAGTCGCATTCCAAGGCAAATATCCTACACACAGAGTACCACCCTGTCACCTACATAACAATTGCATTGGATGCTTCTGCTAACCCGTGTTAGATGCATGACTTTAGTAATCCATTTGCTCAATGAAGAATCTGCAATGGGGAATACTGACATCTGTGCAGTGTGGAACACCTAGCTGAAGGCTCTGTAGTGCACAATTGCACTACCACCATATAACTGAAATCCAGACATGTGGGCCATAACAATGGAATGGACCATTCCAGGTGGTGGTGTACACATATTCATAAAGGCTACTCACATGTAAAGACCACTACTTCAACATAACGCATCACAGATTAGTCAGGTACAGGTGACAGTGGCAAATGCTGCATTCTAGGTTGTATCCTCATATACATCCACCACCTTGTTCCCAGACTTCCAACACACATCCATATGTGGTATGACATAGTATAGTAGACCACCAGATATCCCTCGATTGGTGGAATGTACCTAGGCCTACATCAACTGTGCAAAGTACCCATGTACAGACATAGCTGCATAATGTGTTATGCAATGCAATAATACCACTGTTTGTAACCAGCTCAGTTGTACACATACCAGGGTCCCTTGGATATTGTCAGCATTAACATGGTCAACTGTTGCTGTACACCAGTAAACAACACCCTCATGTTTGGATATGACCTAACTGTGCCTGCCCTGGATATGTATATCCCACACTCGTACAACATAAATTACATTACATTAGCTTTCATTTACCTTTCTACATACAGGTGACTACAGTCATTACACACATGCACATGGCAGAGAGCGTGCTAACAGTACATAAGGTTTGATATCTATGTTGACAGAGGTAATATCCCCTCTCTACTGGTCACCCATGACACCTATCATATCATACAACACCCCATGTGGCATATATGTCTTTAGACATGTCCACCTAATGTAATGCCTACAAACATACCCAAGTAACAGGACCATAGGACCTACACAAGGCCTGTATTGACAGACTCAGGGAAATCCAGCTCTGCTCTGTACATTCCTGAGTAGTCACAGGTGATATGGTCATGACATGTACAGCCATATGTGTCCACAGCTCCTACATATACCCCATGCCAACAATTGCAAGCCATGCATGCTGTGTGCTCTCTGGACATTAGCCTTAGTACCATAATAGCCAATAAATTCTGGGGTGAGATGTTTGTAAACCACAGACCTCGCACATGCTTGAATGAGTGTACTGCCTAGCTCTAAGAGAGCACATTGCTGACACTCTTCCAGTACACATGAGGTGTGTGTGGCAAATATGATGTGCTCACTGTTAACCATTACAGTGCCCTGGCTTCACCATGGCACTGTCAAGTAACAGTTTGTAGGAGCATGACATGGAATAATGCTGTGTGTGCCACACTGATATGTGCTGTTGTAATATGTGTACACTTGGCTACTCGGTGAAAGTGTTGGTGTCCTACTAGTACAGGAATACAATACCCCTTATGGTGTAATGCTCGGCTATGTTTCACACATGGCATGGGGAAGGTGTGGAATGTATCCTGTTGACCTGCTAGTGCACGTACTGATGTAGACCTCATATGTGTACATGTATTGCTGTTTGTGTAGATTCTATGTGTGTGCAGTGTCTGATGTCTGAAGGTGACTGTTGTCTTAGTAAATCATGCTGTTGGAATACAGCCTCGACATTGCCAACTGTATATGGTGATATGCTCTAAGTACAGTAAGTCGTACATGAGATATGGACAGATGTTTGCACATAACTACTAAGTGGTTGGGCTTCTTTGCAGATGAATGATTACTGAGGACAGCTCACTGGTGTGTTACAACCAGTCCTACAATAATCTGTGTTCCTGCTAAGGTCAAGTTTTGTTAACTGAAGTGGAAGACAGACAATGTAGAATGCTGTAAGGGTGACACTGAAGGCGAACCTCATGACACCTGTAATAGTAATACCTCCCCTGTGCAAATATTGTGCCTATATCAGCACAGTTGTCAAAGGAAACAGTCATCAAGCATTGTATCAGATGCAATAGCGCTGTACTTCTGTAGTACCTATCATGAGATAGGCAGGTGTTTGATTCACATTACTGGCACGTGTGGGTGTGTGTCCATATATGTCACATATGGTTAGGAATACATCTCACATGTTATCACTCTCCTGAACACAGTTGTTGACACCAGTACAGAGTAAAGTGTAGAAAGAACGGCATAGGCACGTGGATAAACCTCACACATGTAAAGCGTCTATAGGTGTGTGACATAGGTGTATATCTTTGTAAATACCAGTGTGTGTGTGTGTGTGTGTGTGTATGTGTGTGTGTGTGTGTGTGTGTGTGTGTGTGTGTGTGTGTGTGTGTGTGTGTGTGTGTGTGTGTGTGTGTGTGCATGTGTCTGCGTGTGTGTGTGAGTGTATGGCTGTCCATGTGTATGGCTGTCCGGTTGCTGGAGTGAGGCTGTATTTTACCATAGTGAAATGTTAATGCCTCCTCCCCCCATCCACTCAAAGCAATCTAGCATCCCTGTTGATATCATCAATCATAGATGGGCATACTAAACGCCTGTTAACATGTACTCCCTGGGGTGTGAACTGTTGTTACAAAGCCTACTGATGGGGCCCCCCTCCCCAAATACACTCAGTGCACTGTAGTATCCCTGTCAATGTCCTTGATCTTAGGCCATTCCAACTACCTGTACATGTGTAATCTCTGTGGTGCGTCTTGTAATTGCATAGTACTATACTGATGATATGCACATAGGCAGGGGTTCTCATCCGTACACTGGCAACTGTGTATGTGTGTGTCAGAGTGTGTGTTACTGTGTCTGTGAATCCCTGAGTGTGTGGCTGTGTCTGTGTTTGCATGCTGTCATGGCAGTGGTTATTACTGCTTCCCAATGAGAAGCCACTATTTCCACTGGCCTTTACCCGTGTCATCCGGCATACCACTCTTTTACCCACTCTGCACACCAGGTAACTATACCTGTGATGTCACCCACTATGGATGTGATGGCTCTGAACACAGTAGCTTACTGCACAGCTATCATGCTCTTGGATCATTAGAACAATAAACATCATTGAAACATGGGAGAATATAACTGTGATGTGGAAGCTACAAAGTGTATGCAGGTATTGTCATACTGACCTGTGGGTAGTCAACATGTACATATGGGACTCCCACAAACACCAACATCCCCCGGCACATGCAACTACACCTGAAAGAGGAAGGCAGAATGTCAAGATCAACATGCTGTTTGTGTTGTTACACATGATACATACTGTCAAATGTACAAAATGCATTCTAAAGCTGCAATACATGATATGGCTGCTGCCTGTCAACACTATTCAACAATATTAATCTACAATTGTCTACCTAGTATGTTCACCCTGTGCATCAGACCATATGAACATGTCCCTGCACCGATGGTGTGGATGACAGGGATGCGGCACAGGCATCATCATATACACAGGGTGATAATGTTTGCCAGAGGCCTAGGCTGTGCCATTGGATGACATCATGCATGTGTATTAGGGCCTGTGATAAATACTGGGCATGTGTGAATGTTATGCGTGTGTGTGTGTTGAGGTGCCTACATTTGTTTCCAGCGTGTGTGTGTGTATGCATGCAGAAAGATCTGGCATGTGGCAGGCCTACACAGGGGTAATACTGACAGCTGCAGACTGTACAAGGCAGGTTTCACACTTCACGGTGTCCTGTCATGGCCACGTGACCTGCGCCTTCCAGGAGTTGCACAGGCACTACCAGGCAGAGGTCCAGATTGGGTACCGTCTGATGACACATGTCCACTGCAATCTTGTCCCTGTTGGGACCATCCAGGACCATGTGCACGTGGCCTGCTGTGTCCTGGTGTGGACTGCACAGCACCAGCTGCACTGCTGCTGCAACCGCAACTATGGGAGCAGGCATGTGCAGCAGCATGTTCACGTAGACCTTCAACAGGTGATGTAGCTGACCCACATACATGTGCCCAATGCCTCACTCCCACCAGATGTTCCTGCACAGGCATTCCACGCTCAAGGATTGAAATGTCACTGTCAAGTACTCCCACCATGTCACCCAATCATCTCTCCAAAACATCTGCAAGATGATGGTGATCATTTGCAAGTGCCTGGATGTTGTCAGTTTATGAACGGACAGCAGCCCTCTGAAGCTTCAGACCTTTTCTGTTGACCATGCAGCACATGCTTGTGCCTCCATTACAGCCTGAAACCTGCATCTGGTGACTCTAGCTGATGTGCTTGGTCTTGCAGGGGCATGTTGGCCAGTGGTCCTCCTATGAGCAGCACTGGGCACATGCCTGTGTGGGACATCACCAGTCTGTTGACTGGGATCATGGTGTGCAGGCAAAACTTCCATAGTCATCACACTTCCCTGTTCCATGCTACCACCTGCCAACTGTCCTTCCTCTATGGCCAGTAATAATGGAGTATGTGCAGGCAGGGGAAATGTGTGCGAGGATGAGGAGGAGACAGATGGAATGGCAACCAATGGCACAGATTCAGCCCCTGACAACCCTGCCTGTGCCTCAATCATACTATCATCATCACTGCTAGAGTCTGTGGGGACACTAACATCAGGTGGACCGCAGGAGGGCAATGCACCTACATCAACACCTGTGAGGGGAAGACAAGAACTGTACATTACAAGTTATACCAGACACACACAGACAGACAGAGACACACACAGACAGAGAGACAGAGACTCACACAGACAGGCAGACACAGACACACAGACAGACACAGACACACACACACACACACACACACACACACACACACACACACACACACACACACAGACACACATAATTAGACACATGCAGACACACAGACAGAGGCACGCACATGCAGACACACACACTGACACACACACTGACGCACATAGACACAGACAGACACACACACTACATGCAGGTGATATGGCAGATGTCATTCAGCTTAGACAATTATAGTTTCAGCTTACGCAATTATAGTGTTAGTTATCATACATTCCTGAGTTGCACACAACAGCATGCATGTGTTATCGCAGATGACATGCACCTTACATAATTATAGTGGTGGTTAGCATAAATACCTGTATTGCACCATTTGTGTTAGTAGCCTATGCCCCATACCTGCAACACAATGCAAGCACTATGCACCGTTGCACTGCACTGCCATGGTGTGTGCAACACACACCACATGTTAACAGACCATCGCTGGCCTTTGTACATCTGCCTGCTGATGCTTTGTGTTGGCCACCACCCCTATGTGTGAGGACAATGGCGTACTAAAGTGTTTGACAGTACTAAACAGAAGGGTGGTGGAGTAGCAATTCTGTTTAAGAATCATCTCAATACCTCTACCCTTTCAGCCTATCCAAACCAAGATAGTAAAGTGGAAGCCATCATCACTAAACTCCAACTAAATACTAAGAAAGCCCTTTACATCATCTGCATGTACATACCACCTGGTAACAATATACCTATCATAGAAGACTTTCTCAGTTGGGTTTCCATCAACTACCCCCAAGAAACTATAATTCTTGGCGACTTTAATATAGACTGGAACACTATTAATGCTGCAAATCCCACCTCTCACATTAACCTAAATGGTTTTACACAAACCATTACCTCTACTACAAGGTTCAATAAATTAAGTAAGAAACAGACTATTTTAGACTGGATACTCATAAACAAAGGAAACATCACATATAAAGTAGGAACTTTGCCTGATGACCTCAGTGATCATTGCTTAACTTATATTACAAGAGAGAAAACTGACTATCTACACCTCCCCAATATTAGAAAAATACGCTCTACCAAACACTTTAAAATTGACCTATTTCAAAACGAACTCAGAGCATGTAACTGGAACCCCTTAAAATCACTTCCACTTAACAAAGCAGTATTATTCTTTAACTCTACTTTCCTTTCCATTTTGAATAAACATGCTCCTGAACGTACCATTAGAATGAAGTCTTATACAGCCCCTTGGCTTTCAAATGAAACTAAACAACTAATCCTCTCTAAAAATAAGGTTTGGGCCAAATGGAGATGCCATAGAATTAACTCTGATTTTCTTCACTTTCGCCAACTTAGAAATCTTACCAAAAAAGCTATAATCACTGACAAAAGAAAATTCTACTGTGAACTTCAAGAAACCCATTGTAATAAACCCAAACAATTTTGGTCCTCGGTCAATAGACTCCTTTCACCTGGAACAGCCAAAACTCCCACCCCACTAAATGCTGACCCAGACACCCCTCACCAAACTGCAAATGCTTTTAACTCTTTCTTTACTGAAACTATTCAGTCTCTTGCTAGACAACTGAACACCAATAACTTCTATCCTCCAAATAATCTAGTAGACTCTTCTTACAACTTCTCTCTACAACCTATCTTAACCTCTTTCATCTATAGACTTATTTTCAAACTGAAACCCTGTACCCCCTCTGCTGACAAGCTCCCTTCCCTTTTTCTGCAAAAGGCAGCAAAAGAAATTGCATACCCAATAACTATACTCATAAATAGAACCATCCAAGAGGGACCATCCCTGATATCTGGAAAATCTCTCATATTATCCCACTACACAAAGGCGGTAACTCTATTGACTACTCCAACTTTAGACCAACTGCTCTTCTCTCACCTCTAGCAAAAATTATGGAGAAATGTATTCACCAGCAACTTCTACAGTATCTCTCTCTACACAATATTATAGCTAATTGTCAACATGGCTTTAGACCCCACCATAGCACCACCACTGCCCTCCTTTCCTTTGTAGATACCATTAACAGCAATCGCAACAATAATCTTCTCTCTTCTGCCCTATTCATTGACCTCTCTAAAGCTTTTGACATGGTTAACCACTCTTCTTTAATTAAAATTCTTGAATCCCTCTCATTTGATAACCTTGCCATCAAATGGTTTAGTTCATATCTCAGCAACAGACAACAAGCCGTTCTTTGGGACAACCACATCTCCTCCTTACTGCCCATTTCTATTGGAGTCCCTCAGGGCTCTATTCTTGGTCCACTTCTCTTCTCACTCTATATTAATGATCTCCACTCTGTAATTCCTCAAGCTACCTGCATTCAATACGCTGACGACTCCACTATTATTTGTTCAGCATCCTCCTCTTCAGATCTAATCTCACTAACTCAAAATATCTTCAACACAGTAGAAACATGGTTTACTAGATGGTACCTTCTTCTTAATGCTAAAAAAAACTAAACTTCTCCTCTTCACCCCCACCACTCGTACCTCCCCATTAAATTTCACCATCTCCTCCAACAACAACACTGTCATCTCTCCTGACTCTACTACTAAACTGCTAGGAATTACCATTGATAACAATCTCTCTTTTGATCAACACATCAACAACACCATCAAATCAGTTAACAGAAAAATAGGATCCTTATACCGTATTAAACCATTTCTCACCCCATCTACTAGCACTACCATTGCCCACTCCCATCTTATATCTACTCTCTTTTATGCCTCTACTATCTTCACTAACCTCAAGAAAACTAACCTAAACAAACTAGCAACTTGCTACAATAATATTGCCCGCTTTGCCACTGGTAACCCTTTTAGAACCCATCACTGCCTCAATTTGAAACATTTAGGCTGGCTAGAACTACAAAACTATCTTATAATCTCACAACTTACTATTGCCCACAAAATACTGTACCAACCTGATAACACCCCTATATTATCACAACTTTTACTCCCTTATAACAATCTCACCTCCCTTCGTTCCTCTTGTAAATTCATGACCAAACCCATAAAGGCCCACAACTTAGCTGGTGACTCTTTATTCACTAATACTGTAGGCAGAGTATGGAATTTGCTACCTAAGGATATAACTCTAATCACATCCTTACCTCTCTTCAAACAACAAATCAAACTGTACTTCCAAAATCACTGGCTTTGCTCATGTAGTACACCAGACTAACTTCCCTCTCCCCCCCTTTCTTGACCTTTAACCATATTTTGTGCTTAATAGTTAGCAAATACCTTGTTTCATATTCCTTGCAATCCTGCTATGCTCTGACCTACTTCTCTCATCTCTCCTATCTCCTCCTAATTGTCTTCTTTCTTTTCTTTTTTTTTCTCACTCCCTGACTACTATCTCTTCCCTCTTTTTTATCTTTACATTTACTCCTTCTACTTTTCTACCCACCTGAGTTTTAACTTTTATCTTTATGGAAATGCTTTATGGCATAACCTTTATGTATTAAGTAAGATGCTTTGATACTGACCTAACATTATTCATGATTACTATTGTTTGTGTGCCTTAAATTTTGTTGATTTTATTACCAATGTTTTTCCTATTTTTATTCTATGTCTGTATTAATAACATGTCTATTTGTTATGTTTTGTGTGGAGCTTTTTTCCCCGGGCCTCTACTGAAAAAGGAAATATATCCAGCTAGACTAGCCCGGTCAACAAATGTAAAATAAAATAAAAATAAAATAAATAAATAATGAGCAATAGGGTATGTCGACTGCATACTATGTTTGCCTGAGCCCTAGCTTGCATATCTCCCCAAAGCAGTGCATGTCTGTTCAACATTATTCTGCCTACCCCTGAGCTGAGTGTAGACATGGTCCATGTGGCTGTACACACATGTTTGACATGGCTGTCCCTACTTTGCAATGATGCCACAGACCAGCACAGGTTTACAGTACACTGGCCTGCTGTGTGGCATATGACCTTGCCAATCACATGTAGTATGACTTGTCTTCTGCTGACATGTTCAATGACATGCATACATGTGTAACACAATGGTGTCATTTCCAATCTACAGTACGGTAATGGTGTCCCAATGCAGGGACATGTTATACTAACATGGGCCTTCAGCTGATGCAATACTGTCTGTCCACCCTACAAATATGCAGAGACATACTGCACATTGAGCTGATGTGCATAGCCATTGCAGGGCATCATGTGGCACCACAATTGCTATACAGTGTGAGCTACAGTTCATAGCCATGACTGATACAATACATATCTAATGTGGAATGTGACCCACGTCACCGAGCTGTATACACAATAAACCCTAATGTGGAATTTGTGACACAGGTCACAGAAGGATATATGGATGACACCCCTGCACATCTGCAACCATATTATTGATACCTGGCAACTATGCCCACACATGGCTAATTTACAAGTACTCTATGTCCTACTTGCCATCTTTGTACCTCACACACATGAGCAGCAGGCATGACACTGATCTCACACCAGCAAGGTGAATGCACTGTATTAGTGGCTTGATGTGGGTGTATGTGTATGTTGTGCAACACATGTATGTATTTGGATACTGTATAGGTGAATGCTTCCATGTCGTGACACACTCCAGATGTTCAAGATATGTTATGTGGTGGTTTCATGTTATGCCTACATAAGCTGTGCACAGGTCTGTATGATGTTTAGTGCTTCACATCTGCAATATCACCATTACACAAATGCCATAGTTGTATTATGTCGAGACAATGTACAACAGGGTGTAAACACATGTACATCACTTCTACTGTATGTGTTGCTTCATGTCTCTGGCCATCCTCCATGGCCATGTGTACACATGTTCAGTCCAATGGTTGTGATGACCATCTTATTTCACATGTCAATGTTATCCCATATGACATACACCCATAGATGACATATGCTCCACTGAGGACAGGGTTATGCAGACAAAGGGTGGTATGTGTGGGATGTGAGACATGTTTTGCAGGATAGTTGAGCAATGTTGCAGTCAGCCCACTACATGTCATGGACATGTCTGATAGCACATGACTTTGTGTGACATTCATAGCAAGGGTATACTCCACAAGGCTGTATACTGTGGGCCAGGCATACTCCAGCTCCAGCACATTTAATGTGTGTGCACACATATGCTCTCTGTACAGTACTGTTCGTATTCCCAACATGCGTAATGCTGATATGTAGTACCTGTTCCTACAATGGAACACACCTTCACCATTGTATTCACTGTTGTCCACACATCTGGCAATGACAGTTTGGAAGGTTTAATGTAGGTGCTTCATATAGTCTTCAATTGTTTCATATAGGTAAACAGTGTGATGCAGTGCAGGTCTGTCCAGTGTCCATTAACAGGACCACCATACATTATGTGTACGTGTGTTATGGCAGATAGCATGCAATTAATATGCTCTGTGCATTATCAAGCTTGGTAAATAATAACAATCTCACCTGACACAGGCTGCTGTCACTGCAAAATGCCAGAGGTACCTAAACAGGAGTGTCACAGCAGTAAGATCATTATCCACACTTGTGTGATAGCTACAGGGTGCAATGTCCATGTTAGCAGATAAGCCAGTACAATACACTATACTATGGAGTATGCACATCTGTGCATACATAGAGTAGCAGACTATAGTATGTGGCATGTGTGCATACATGCCTTGCATATGATGTCACATTACATATTGTACAGTAACACATGTAACTATGTGATATATAGTTGTGTTTTATGTGCAGTAATGACTTACCAGGCAACTCCAGGCTCAGTGGTTGAGAGACACCCACCTCCCCAATACCAGCTAAAGCTTGTGGATGGAGGTCTACAAGTGTCCCAGGTTGGTCAGTAGCTCCTTGATACATGTGACTGGGGGCTGGGTGAGTGGCCACCCACATGTTGCACCTTGTTCTCTGGTAATTTCATTAGCACACTGTTTTGCCCATCTTATCAGTGTCAGTGCACCTGCTGATAGGTGTGATTGTGACTACCAACATCATTTACCCTCCTGCAGATTTCCTCCCACAGGGCATCCCGCTGCTGTGCATCCTGTGGCATATGGCTGAAGAGCGCTGTGTAGTTGTCATGGAGGTATGGGATGAGGACCTCACCCTCCAAGTGGCTATATGTTGGCAGTCTGCTACGTGGCATACCTGGAAGACATAACAATGGAGACAGGTCACAGTAACTGACAGAGACATACAGTAGTACAGCTGAACATACATGTGTATCACATTTATTAAGATTACAAATACGTCTTTGTAAATCTGCATGCCACTAACACCACTGACATGTATAAGTCACACACATTTGACACCTACTGGTGATGTGATGTTATCACCATATATGTGCGTGTCATGTAATGACATTGCTCATACACCATGTGATGACATTGCTCATACACCATGTGGATGTTGTCTTGACGTGGGTATGTCTGTTTGCCTGTAGTGGTGTCTTTATTTATCAGCACATGCCTGGATGTGTTCACATTAATGCAATCAACCTTAATGCTGTGTATATGCCACATATATAGTCATACATAGCCATTATGGACATGTCCTGTGATCCTGCAGACTTGCAAGCATGTATGTGTTTTGCCATATACATCTACATGGCACTGTACAGCTGTGTAGCATCCTGCCATGTATTGCCTGTGTTGCACATGTGTAACACATGGGACAATAGCTAGCCTGATGGTATTTGCAGGGTTGGATATCAACTATAGCATATATGGTCATAGTGATATAGTAGGCTATATGCCTTGGGCCATTTATAAGCCTAGGCAGACAGGTTACCTAACTGTAGGCAACAGACAGGTAAGTTTCAGTGGCCTGTTCAAGCAGTGCCACAGAACTGATACACATGGTTACTGATATCTTTGGCATGCGGTCATCACACCATGTCACAGAGAGAGGCGATGTGCAGCGTCACTGGACAGGGATGCTTAGTATGGCAAGACTATGTTAAGTGTATGGGACACGGACCTGTCATGCATGTTGTGATCCTTGTACTAGAAAGGTGGATGTCCATGACGTATGTGTTTATTTGGGATCAGGATGTGTTAAGTGTAGCAAGTCCAACACCTCTGCGTTGGACATGGCTTTATTCAGGGTAGGCTGAATGCTACATAGGGCAGCTAGGGATTGTGAAGGGCCGTGTAGGCCCTCTACACAAGGAAATATGTGATGGGTCACATTGGTGTTGAGTATGGCTGAGCAGTTATCGCTATATTCCTGGATGGCACCCTGTCATGATTAGGGGTGCCACATATGACTACCTGTCTTTTGTGGTGATGTAACTATCAAAGGGAAGCACTGTCCAGCTGCATCCCATACACACAGTTGCCATTATGTTGAATGCTGGCTAGGTGGTAGTTAATGGGTACAGGGTTTGTAACATGGGGATGACAATGAAATACTTAGCTGTCAGATTGTGGCCGTACATCACACACCGCACATCTGACACACTAAGGCCCTTCTGTATGTTGAACACACCACACGAGTCAACTATTGATCTTAGTTCATAGTCATTTGCAAACATCAATAAGCTGATGCCTTCTGTGTTAGTCTGTGTGGTATAGATAACAAAGTGGGGGAGTACCATGAATGCCCCCTGTATTACTATGGCTGGCACTGGTTTGATGTGCGTATATTTGTCAGACACCTTCTGTAGAGTGGGTTCTGCCAGCAGTCCAGTTGCCAACCACTCCTGTGACATAGGAATATACACCTAGTTTACTTAGTGTAGATGGAACACAGTATGGGTGATTGTGTCCTACGACCTGGCAAGGTCATGATATGCTGTGTGAATCAACCCTACTGTCATCTACATCTGTACCGAGGACATCAATTACATTGACCACTGTTCATGGCTGTACCGACCAGACTCAGCAGGGTAGTTGTGCACTATGTCCCATTATCAATGGTGTCTCCCCATTTGTGAGGTGTGATAACTGTTGCTGTGCACCATTCGTTGTGTACACAGCCTGACATGGAGCTATGATTGAACATGATGTGTATGTGGATAGCTGAATGTTCTTACATTTGTGTAGGATACACCCTGGGATGTTGACAGGTCCCAAGAAAGCTGTATGTATGGCTTTATAGAGTGCAGCTTGTACCTGCATAGTCGTTAGTACAGGGGCCCTGTAGTGTACATGGATATTTTACTAAGTGTACCTGTTGGGGGTGGGGGGAGGTGGGAGTGGGTTTAGGTTCTCCAAGACCCTATCTGGATGACTGGGTGCTATTTGTATAGGTGCAGTACTTCCCATGCCATAGTGCTGTGCAGCACGGCAGGTCTTGTCATTGCCATTACGATTAATGACACAGCTATAGAATGCTCTGTGCTTGGCCTCATAATATGTGACTGATTAGTTTTACAGTAGCTTTGCATGGTTTTATATGGTGTATCTGCATCTTACTGAGGCTGACCAGGGATCACCTACGCTCATGTGTGTTCACTCTTGCAGCAGTTACTACCTTCTGTGGTACAGTTTAAAGCATGGTACCACCAGTTTGCCTTCTTGTTTGTGTTGGGTTGACTCCTGGTTCTGTTTTGATGGCACAATTACTGCACATATGTGACTGCTTAAGGTTCATTTGTGTAGGATTCAGCATTTGCACATGCACTGTCCATCAGCATGGGTGCCATGGCACTCACCACTCTGCTCTTAGGAAACATAACATTGGCATTGGAGACTAACTACGTGTAGCATACTGTTAGCCCTGTTTGTGTGACTACTGTGATCCAGGTCAGTGGGTTCGATGGAATCCAACATGCATTGAGTGCAGGTGTTGGTACATGAGGAGTCTTCCCAGTTCATATTGGAATAGTTGAGAGTAGCCATTATTATGGTTCTGTGTCAGACCTAATCTTCTCCATTACAGCACGTTATGACAGTTGGGAAGTCTGGGGCCTGGTGGGTGATCTGTCTCAAGGTTAATTTTGAATTCCACTTTGGCACAAAGGTAGTTGCTCAGCATAATGCATTTGATGTTATGCAAGTCTAATTAGCGTGGTGGTGTACATATCCTTCAGGAATATGGACACACCTGTGGCCCGTGTGTTCCAATAAAGGATAATGGGCAAGCGGTGATGTATGTGTTATAACATGGTCATACAGGTGTGCTCTCCGGAGCATTGAAACATGTCTCAGCCACTGTACAGATATGTTCTCCATGTTAGAGATTGACATATGTGTGTCTGTATAGTGTTTTTGACATGTATCATTGTATAGTGAGACTCACAGCTTATTGCTTGGCATTTCCTGTAACAGCAGTGGACCCTCACTTGAACCATGCATGATGAAGGCACTATAGGGGAAGCATGAGCCCGAGGCAGTATCCAGATTCCCAGGGGTGACAGGTGCAGGCACAATCTGGCAAAGCATCATGGTCTGTCAACCAAGTTATCCCAGGACAGATACTGGATACCCTGTGACATGCAACACTACACTAGACAATTGTGGAATACAATACTTTTGTCCCTGTACTGCAGTATCATTCTGGCCAATGGCAGAATGCTACCCAGGCCTTGGGACATACCTGCATGGGCTACAAGACCTGACAGTTTCTACATGTGTTTCCATGCAGTCCAGGCTACTACATCACAGGTCCTGCACAACAACATGGAATATGCCAGAGCCATGTGTATAGTTCAAAAGGTGGTCTGAGTGTATAAGTATGTGGCTAATCATAGCAGACAGGCAGCTGACAGTATGTATGCCCTTGTATAGGTTGGTGTGTAACATAGTGCTAGAGTTTGCATTCACAAATGAGTACTGTTGGGCATGTTTCCAGTCATGGGTTCAGAGGTGTGGCACAATTATGTAAATTATGTCATACAGGTTGTGTATTTCGGTGTCTGTCTCTTCCTGCTTGGGGGGTCACTTGTTTGGCCAGATGCTTAGACACGTCTGTGAATGTGTGTGATTTCCAGTAGTGTGTGTGGGTGTCCTTACTGTGGTCTGGTAAGGGTATGTGTTGGTTGTGTTGATGAACTGCATGTGTTAACCTACACCTCATGACTGTCCAGTCCAGTCATGGCTGTAGACTGGGCAGCCTTACAGCTTATCCCTGTAGCTGCATCCCAAACAATGTGTGGGGCATGGTGTTAGGTGGGTCTGGCATTGTACATGGCATAGAGATTACATTCCCCCAGGATGGCCACATACACAAAGCTGACATTAGGAAACACCAGTAGCTGACTAGTGGACATGCCTGTATGAGCAGTCAGTACTACAGGTACCAAGTACTGTATTTAGTTTACATGTTGCCTATGAAGATGTTTTAGACAGTGATGTTCACATGTAAATATTTGTATTATGGAAGTGACAACACTGGCTATTACGGAAACACAGTAGCTACCTTTAACAGCAATCCTCCTCTGAGGAGCACATCACATCATGTTAGTTGATTACAGATGATGCAAGTGTCTACAGGTCCTTTTCCTTTTCTGGGTATATACTCACATATCCACCGGGACCATGAGCTCTGTTGGGCAGAGACACCCACTCTCCAAACAGAGTCATGTATCAATAGGATCTGATGCCAGTGTCAACATGATCAGGATATAATCAGATTGTGTGAGCCATCACCTATGATGTGGCTAGTACACATGGGCAGCTGTCTACTACATCTTACACTCCTACTGCAGATGTTACACTGGAGTTAAAGATGATATGCAACCCGTTTCTTTACCAGTGCTGTGCACTACCTTACATACAGTATGTGCAAGTGGCTGTTAGGTTGGCAATGAGAGGTTGGGCTACACAAACCTGGTAGGTCAACCAGTGTGTCTGTATTCTCAGTATCCACTCTATGTAGGTGTGCACATAGCCATTTGGCCCAGCCCTGTAACACGGGTCACTACACATTTGCATAACATGTACACATGCACAGCTGTTATTGCTTGCAAACAATAGTGTTATGTGAATGGATAGTTACCTGGCTCTTCCAATTTTCTTTGCTATCATGCTGCTAACCTGTCAGATGAATACTAATGCTACGTATCCTGTCATTGAGTATTGTAATTGCAAACAGACATAACTACTGTTTGCATAACATAACAGAATTGCTATGTAGAATAGAATACAGATCTGCCTAGAATACTGTACATTACACAGTTATTGGCATAATACCCCACAATGCACACCATATTTGCACGGTAAGCCCACCTTTAACATGCTCATCTTACTTATACACCCATACATATGTCGACTGTTAGAATATAATGACATATACTCTCCCCTGTTATAGCACATACTTGTTGGACCAGTCCTGACACTGACAGTGGCTGGAAGTGAATTGGTGGGTTCCAAGCCCATATCATCCCTTGTGGTGTATGTGGAATGTGCCGTGTGACCAACAGCAGTACACACATAGAATACTACAAGCATTACTACTGCTCAACAATACATTGCTACAAGATAGCTGTTTCCACTATATGCATTGATTACACTGTAATTCTTACAGTACAGGTACTACATATACAGACATACTACATGTTATACATACCATCTTAGTAATCGGAGGTGTTATCAACTAGTGTAATACTCATTTTCAGTTCATCTTTCAGTATTTTGTAGTGTCCTACAGGTAGATACAGATGGTTTAAATGTGTGACAAGGCAACCATTTATAGATACAGATCACTAACGTGCTATCCCGATGACCAATTGGTGTTCCTAAGTAGCTAATTACATGCACATCAGCTGTGTTGCTACTGCCTTAGCCAATACCATGGCTACAGTGGAGTATAATTGAGTACTCCACTTGGGTGTTCTCCTTTGCCTTACTTGTGAGAAAGACAGCGTGGAAGTTTTGTTTGGAATCTATTGCAACAGCTGTATGGAGACAAACAGTAATAT
>NC_056725.1:989797341-989817341 GCF_019279795.1 Protopterus annectens
AATTGTTATAATACCAGAGCTGCATGTGTTTTGTGTACACTTCAATTCCTTTGGAGTGCTTCTGTGTCACGAAGTGTGTTCATAGATGTTTATATATATGGCTATTGATGTAACTGTATAATATATATATATAATACATAATATATATAATATATATATAATAATATATAATATATATTATACATATATATATATATATATATATATATACATATATATATTTCGTATTAGTTTGTAGACTTGAATGTTTTGGTTCACAAACTACATTACATTACAATGTACTGTACATATGTACACAAAGTCACTGTCCCATTTGTAATCATTATAGTGAAATGCATATGGTATAAGGTGTAGTCTCAAGACCATGAAACATGTGTACACCTCGGATGGCTTAGTGGTACGTCCCATGACTATAGCGTGCATGGTCCAGAGTTTGACACCTGCGATGGTTTACGAATGTTTTTTACTGCAGAATAAGGCTCATTTAAGCAGTAGTAAGCATGTTTAAAAGTGTTTGTGTGACATTATAGCAGCGGTTAAACACAGTTAACCAAACTTTGTAACGTATAACCTGTGCACACAAACACGGCCACATCTGCTTACTACTCCGGATATATACATGTCAGTGACATAACATCTCACTATGTGCTGACATAACATTACATTCTCCGTTGCCTGTACTCTCCTGCACACAGGGTTTATATGGGTGATTCGAATGTTTATCATACAGACGATTACTACCTATATATGAAAGCTGTGGTTAAGGTATACTTTTGCACATGATAAACATCCCTGCCTTTATCTGAATTGTAACCTCGAATGCACAGATACTATGTGGATGTGGTAACCATTATACTGTTGACATTAACGTTGCTTCCGCCTATTTCCTATTTAGATGATCTCTATGTGTAAGCTAGGCTAAGCAAAAGTTGGGAGCCCCCAAACTCACTGAGCTTCACATACTCTTGAAATAACAACATATAACAAATGTACTGTGAGACAATACATTATTCCTAACTATATTAGGCATAGCCCCTCACTGACATACTTCAAGGGAATCCCTGTTGTGTGAATGGGTAACAGACTATACACCCCTGGGATCATGTGTCCCAGAACAATACAGCCAGGGGGTGGGGGGAGCCTGTCCAGTTTGTTAGCTGCAAGACCTGTTGGGGGAATTGAATGGTGGTGAATTGTTCACATTAGCATGCCCTCCTTAGATCTCTAAGTGCTGCTATTACCCTCCACAACCCCAGTCTTCAACAGCTTCCAGCAACTCTGTCTGGAATTGCTTCATTGTCTATGCTTAACAGAGGTTCAGTTACTTCAACAATGGTGCGGGGAAGGCCAGCACACTGTTGCTCTGCTTCTAATTGCCCTAGGACAGATAGGTAGTCAGCTATCTGTGAACTTCTAATGTGCAGGCCATCACAGCCATAATATGTGAATAAACAGATCTTCAGATCACAATATACAGTGTGAACTTACCATGTAGTCAGGAAACAGTTGACTCTAGCAAGAACATACAGAACACTGATACTTAGTCACTCTAAAAGCCTATCTTGTAGGCTAGATGACTTGTATAAGTTAAAGGCTTTATATTGCTTAGTAGTAGGTTACCTTCAGGGGAGATGAAAAACGAGCACAGATGAGGAACATGCATGCAATGATACCATACCGACCTATGTGTCAGCCTTACGCTTTGGAATACTGACCAATGCTATTGGTGCCCCATGGTGCCTTATTTAGGAGCGTCTCAAAGGTGAATACCAGCTCCATAAACAGCACAATAGCAGATTCAATGAGGATTATGCTACTCAACACCAGGGGTTGTGATCACAACATGCATGCACTCAAAGCACTCCTCAGGATGGACAACATCAACAGCTGTGCATTAACTGAAATATGTCTTAAGGCTCCTGAGAGCACACCAGCACTACTAGACTACAACCCATACCACACATTACAGCCACAGAACATGGACTGACAGACATGGAGGGGCTGTATCCATATTCATCAGGGATACCTATACCTCCAAGTTAGTGGGGCAGCATGATACCTCTTTGATCATCCATGTGCAGCTAACATCAGCCACAACTGCAATGTGGAATGTGGCCTGCTACAGATCACCCCCCATGACCCATGACCTCTACTCCACCTACCCGGAAACAGTGGAGAACATGACAGTCCTAACGTACACCCTGGCATTGGCCAATGTCAACTACCATACCATTAACTGGGAAACATACTCAAGTACTCACTTCCAGGACCAGCGCTTCCTGGAATGTATCACCTCATATGCCCTGTATCAGGTGGTAACCTCCTTAACGTGGGGAGGAAATTACTAGATGTGGTCATCACCAACATGGGCAACAGGTGCAGCACAGCAGAGATTAACCAGACACTGGTTAGATTTGACCATGAAATATTCACTGTTTCCACACCCTAGCATCTCCACCACCCACGGATACCACAGTGTATACCTTTCCTACAGCTAAATTTACACTACTAGTGACAGGGGTAGGGGGTTTCACAGCCCCCACGCTAAGGGGAAACACTGCTCAAGATACAGACAGATTTATAAATGCAGTATATAAGCACCTACATGGATGTATGGATCATGTCATCACTGGTAAACCAAGACTCACTCCTCCTAGACAAGGACACCAGTCTGGTGGACCTCTGCAATAAACAGGCTATACTACAGAAGTAGGACAGTGTTCCAGATACACAGAATATCCCAAAAAGGGCAGACATCCATGACCACTATTAGTATGATACGTAGGTCACTCATGACATCATACTAGGCTAATATCAGCAGGAGAATACGCAAGGATTCGAAAGATAAAAACAAAGCCTTCTTTGGCTATGTCAATGATCTACATGGTGACACACACATTTGCACTGTGCCGGTGAAATATAGCACAACATATGCTGACCCTACTGATATCGCCAACATCCTTGCAGATACATTCGGTGCATACTTCACCTAAAGAGCTCACAACACTACCCGAAAGTTACAGTATCCCAACCATCAGAGACACACAGGTGGAAATGGCCCTCTATAACAGCAGAACACAGTGTCAATGGAGGCAGATGTTGCCCAGACTGCATCTTGCAAACTGTACAAGACAACCTGCCCCCCACCTAATTAAGCATTCCTACTTCAGCCTCTCCACAGGCTACATGCCCATACAATGGCACGTGGCAGTGGTTATTCTACTCCATCAAGGTGAAATCACAACTGACCATGGTTAACTACCACCCCATAAGCTGACTAGTCTGGTCTGCAATGGTATGGTTTGCATCATCATGGCACGCATTAACAATGACATTGGTAACCTTTGAACATGTGACCCAACCCAGGTCAGCTTGGTTGAGTGCAGTTCATGCCTACTGACCCTGTTTGATGTCTTACATACAGTCACCAAGACATTAGATGATGGGGGAGGTGGTTCACACATGCTACCTGGACCTCACCAAGGCTTTTGACACCATGCGCCACTCAGGTATTATTGACAAACACACCAGCCTGTACATTCACCCATACATCACAGGTTGGGTTGCCAACGGGCTTACACACAGAACCCACATGGTATGACTAGCGGTCTCCAGGTCCAACTCTTGAACAGTCACGACTGGTGTCCCACAGGACTCAGTCCTGGGAGCCCTACTGTTTGGCATACACATCTCAGATGTACAGGCAAACACAGGTGGACTATGGCAGACCATGTTTGGCAATGACTGCAAACTGGGAGCCATGATTGATAGTCCAGCTGACACAGACATTCCTCAAGTGGCCCCACAGAGAACGTCACAGGCTGCCAACGACATGGTCTCCAGCCAAGTGCCACTAACTGCATGGTCATTCCATTGTGGAATTGGCACACACATATTAACACATGAGTGGCAGCCACTTTAATACAGACAAGGTACTGGGGTATCTGGGGACTAAGGTAGATAGTGATCTCCCCTTTGACAACCATATCACCACAGTAGTTAGGACATCCTTCTATGTAGGCCATCTGATTACTAAAGGATTCCCATCTAGACATACTGGAGTTATAGTGCCCCTTTACTCATCACTCATCAGTCCCATCATAGGGTATAGTAACTCATGTGGGATGTACCTCAGAGGACATGTCCAACAGCTGGGGGGTCCACGAATGTACCTCACCAAGGGGAATACTGGCCTTCAACATATGGCCTATGCAGCTGGACTGCATAAACTCCTGCTTTACTCAGTGGCATCTCGTTTACCCAGAGATGATCTCTACTGGCCAACAGAGCCATGTCGAACTCAGGCTTGATGGATATGCTCCACCTATGTGAATCCATGTTACAGTGAGCCACACACTGTAGTGAGCTGACCTTGCCACAACAATAACCAAAAGATGCTGGAGGGACAGTTTCCTATTCACAGACACTCCCCATACTTTGGACAACATCCCTAACTACATTATACAGAGCCCCTCACTAACACTCTGCAAGAGAAACCTTGAAGGGTGGATGGGGAACAATAGATGCACCCCAGGGATCCCACCATTGGCTCTGCTCCACAGAGCAATGGCTAATGAATCAATGGGGTGGCAAAAGCTGAAACATTTTGGCTGGCCTTATGAATGGCCTCTGGCAGTTGGGCAAGTACCTACCTATGAATCTATACATACAGTATCTGCATATGCTGATAGCTTAATTTACTGTTCAGGTGTTGACTTACCTTGTGCCAATGGCTGTTGTGTGTGCAATAGTTAAGGGCTGTCTATGTTGGATGCACACAGTAGACTGCCTATACATGACAATTTACAGGTAGTCTTGTGTGTGTGTGCCATCCATTTTTAATGTGTGTGCAGGTGGAGAAATGTGTCAGTCCCTAGGTGCCTACACAGTCAGTGTGTGTGCTATACATTCCTCTTTGCCAAGGCATGGGCATACTGGGCATGCCTTCATCTTCCTACTGGAGCTGGCTCAGGGTGTTTGTGGTCTGAGTACCTTTGTGCCTGTGGAGCCCTTGGCAATGGTGGTGGGCTGTGAGGGCCTTCATCATTCTGTCCCTGCTACAGCTGTTTCTGCAGGACCATATTGTGTAGCATGGCACACACTATGAAGATGTGGGCACATGTGCCTGGATAGTACTGCAAGGGTCCTCCAGATATGTCCAAGTAATGGAAACATGATTACAGCATCCCAAACACATGCTCTATGACGATTCTGGTTTGTGCGTGTGCCTCATTATGGCATTCCTGCATGGGTGTGTGTGCATTTCTGATGGGAGTCATCATCCACAGTTTAAGGTAAATTGTCAGTATCCCCCACCAGGTGGCCATTTGTGATGTCCCCCCTGGCAAATAACCGATACAGCTGTGAGGCATGCCAGATGTGGGAGTCGTGGGCACTGGGAATTACATACGACCTGGCAGTTGATGGAGGGGTTTCCCTTGCAGTTTATGTAGCGCCTACCCTGCTCCCTGGGTGGTGACTTGATGTGTATGTGCGTGCAGTCTATTGTACCCAGTACCTCTGGGTATTCTGCCACACGGTGGATGAGATGCATAATGCTGGCCAACTCCTCTTGCATTTGGGGAAAGTATATGTGCTAATTAGCATGTGGTAACATGGCATCCAGGAACTGGTGTAGTACCCTGTATGCTGATGCCTGTGAGATACCCATGATATCCTCAGTTGGTCTTTGAAAGGTACCTGTAGCTAGTATTCTCAGGCTTACACATACTTTCATATCCACTGGGATGGGTTCCCCTCCTTTTTGTTCTGGCTTTGAGGCATGGCCAGCACAGCTCCACAAGTTGCTGTAGGGTGTCCCTGTCCACCCTGTTATGCTCTACTATCTCCAGATCATGTAGACCCTGGTAGGTTACTCTGGGTCTGAACACTCTTCTCCTCCTCTGGTGCCTGCGGTGGTCATGTGCACCATTCTCCACACCACCTTCAGTCTCCAACACATGCTGTTGGATCAAAGCTATGGCAGCCCCTAACATGTACATAATAAAAGTTCCCCGTCTGTATACACCACTCGTGCAGAGTGTATGGGAATACACAAATGTGTGTGAGGTGCTTTCACACTTTATAGTATTGTGCTATGGAAGCTGCTGATGTAAGTGGGTGTGTATGAGCTATTCCAGCTGCTGTGTGTCTTAATTATGGGTTTTGCAATGAGTACTGCAAGTGTGGGGCCTTTACTGTGGAGATCTACTTGCCTGCCTTGATTAATCTGTTGCCCTTTAATTCACTTTTAGACCTGGATCCCCTCCCATTATCAGGCATGCATCCACCTGCCATCTTTCTTGTTTTGTACTTTCCCTACCCAGTCATGGCAAAATGTGCCTTGTAGCTGATATACTGCATATCGCCTTTGTTCTGCTTTGACACTTTGCTGTTTTCTTTGCAGTACAGCCTCCCCCCCCCTTCCCTGTTCTGCAGGTAGCTTCTTGCAGCCTTGTTAGCTGTTGTCAATGGCCCACTGTAGGCTCCTAGGTGTTAATTAGTCTCTGTACTCCAATTTCACTGTTGCAGCATTTCCTTATTTCTTTCCTATATCCTTCCTGTTTCAGCTGCAGTGCGTGCCACGCATACCCGTTTACCAGGTTTACGCACGTTTTCATCTCCGTTCACTTGCATACACGGTTACCTTGTGTACTCTCAGCTAAGCATAGCTATGGGTAACGCAACACACCCCTTTCCTGCAGCTTTGCCTAGCTAGGGGCTGACTGGTTTAGCAATGCTCCAATGTGCTTACAGCAATGGCGACAAACCCCTCTCTTGATGTCATCTTTATCTCAAGGGCTCACCTCGGTGTTATAACACTGCACTGTGAGATGTATCCTTACACCAACGGGGAATCTGTGATTCACTATTACTTCTCTCATTTGCATGGCATTGCCTACTAATTCCTAGCTACTATGCATAACACTGTCACTGCCCCTTAGCAGCCCTTGCACCATGAGTATGGAGTAGCATGCCTTCATTGACTATTATGGGGAAATCATAATATGTGTTTCATTGCGGTTTTATTCTATATTTTTATATATTCCTTGCAATCCCCTTTGTGCACCACTGCCCTGCGTTTCCACGTCACGATAGTGGGACTATATATATTAAATGTTAATTTTATATTTTGTACATTTTTTTATGCCAAATGCTATATATTTAGCCATTGGCATATATTAACAATATAATACATGTGTTTGGTCAGCTGTCATGGCTCTGATTTTATGTTTGCAAAAATGTAAACTGTTTCTACAGTTTACATTTCTGCATGCTCACACTATGCCTGTGCCACTTCCTGAATCACTACATACCTGAATTTGCATGCTACACTGCTGCACATGGGGTAATTAGCATACAAGACTCAGGTGTTGTGCGGGCGTAGTGTATGCAGGTAGTGCATGTGGGAACAGCTCGTACCTGAATCGCTCGGTGGCCATCTTTGGTGTTAGAACGCCGATGCTATGCCTGCACATGGCGCAAGCTTCTTGAATCCCGGGGAATATGTATACCAGCATCTCCTGTGGTGTAGAGGGCTAAAACTCTAACAATGGCCCATCCTACCTGGGTTTGATTAGATGCTCAGGGAACTGACACATGTGGCAGGGAGGAATGACTGTACTTACCCTGGGGGTGGATGCTCACTATTGACTCTCCCTAAGGGTAGGCATCGTAGTTGCCCAGGTCTATATCTTTATATCGAAAACACAGTACATCAAATCCCATTTTGTCAAGCACACTTTAGTGAATTTACAATTTATTGAAACATCAGTTTAGCAAAGCTCGTATGATCGACAAGTAGAACAGCCTATTACAGACTGATACACACTACTTAAACTAATATCACAATGCTATGATGTAGTTCATACCTAAATTAATCATGGCGAATGTAGATGAACTACCTTCCGGAGAGCTAGTTCAAGTGTATAAAAACAAGCGTGGCCCAAAGAGGTAAAAAGATTTTAAACCTAGACAGATACACTTATCACTTAGAAACGTCTACAAAATGTAAAAACTATTGGTGTTGCACTTGTAAGTTAACTGGCAAGTGCACAGGTCAAGCCATCACTGTGTGTGTGACTTCAGGTGAAGAGTTATTAAAGTCTGTTATTCATGATCATGCAGGAGATCCAGTACAAGTTGAGAAGTATAATGTGTCTTTGAGTTTAAAACAAAGAGCTACTCTATCACGAGAGTCCCCTTGCCTTATAGTGGATGATGCCATAGCTACGTCTTCATTGGAATACGCACCTAGTCTGCCAAGTAGGCATGCGTTACTGCAGTAAGTGAGGAGAACCTGATTAAAATGCAAAGGTAGATCTTTGAAAAGTGATTTTACACTTGTCAACTTAAATGTACTGAATTTTCCTTTAAAAGCTAGTACGTTTGTTCAAAAAAGATTGGGTCTATATTATATGCTCGAAGGATTAAAACTTCGACTCTCATATGATCGATACCATATGAGCGAAGTTTTAAAACTTCAAACAAATAATAAAAAATTTTAAAAAAAGCAAAAATACTTATCTGAACACTCCGGGCAGGGGGACAAGCCCCCCCTGCACCTCCCACACCCCCTGCTACTTAAATATACCAACTCTGAGATCACACTACATTGAAGTAAAGGAAAATATTTCCTATGGCGATCTCCGTTGAAACTTGCAAGCTTTCAAAAGTTCGCTCATATGGTGTCGACCATATGAGGCTCGAACTTTTGAATGTTCGAGATTTCTAATGGAACCCAAAAGATTGACTGATAAAACCAATGAAAATGTTGTTCATTTTTTTTACAGCTAAGACAAATTTACAAGATTTCACTGTTTTTGATATCTGGTTAATGGACAGTCCTTATTTTCTTAGAGGAACAGCTTGCCATCAGTTATATACTATACACTCAATTATAAATTATGGAGTGTACTCAAAAACTGTGCCATTGATCTTTTGTTTAATGAGTAAGAAGAGTTTAAAAGCTTATAATTTCATGTGGCATTGTGTTTTCCCCTTGTAGAGGAGCATGATTTAAGTTGTCCAGTGAGTTATATTCTTTGTGATTTTGAAGTGGCTGCCATGAAAAGCATCAGAATCAATGTTAGTAATGTGACCTGTAAAGGATGTTTCTTTCACTTTGGAAGAAACATTTGGTGGAAGGTGCAGAGCTTAGGTTTGGGGTCTCTCTACAATGGTAGCATGTCATTTCAACTGTCAGTGAAGAAATTAGCTATGTTAGCTTTCTTAGAGGAAAAACATGTTATCTGTACATTTTATGAGCAAAAGTCTGAGTTTCCTAGCAAAGGGAAGGAACTTTTGAAATTCTTTGAAGGATGGTACATTTTTAGGGAAGCCAAGATCTTTTTCCACTAGATCAACTAAACAGATTAGGTTTCCGTCATTATTTCCAATAGACTTTTGGAACATTTCAGTGCTTAATGAACTGCTTTTGCCGAGGACTCAGAATTCAGTTGAGGCCTGGCACGTTGATTCAAGTTATTAACTGTGAAACATGTCATATCTGAATACTGTTATGACTGCTATCACCAGGGAACAAAATAGAGTCGATGAGGTACATATCAGAATGTGTGCAGCCTGTCCACCATCTCCTAAAAAGCGGGCATTGTTATGGAGTCAACAGCAATTTGAGATGATATTCTCATACAAAGAGGGGTTTTCCAACATTGAGTATGTTTGCCCTATAGCAAATTTGTTAAAGATGTGAATTACAGTTTAAAATTCATAATGGGACTTACAAGTGATCTTTATTCAGCTTGGTTTTGAAGTTTTGTTTGGTAGAATTTGGTTTCGGACATTTACACTATTGTTTGTAGTTGGAATTGCAGTGTGGTAGCACTACTGGTGTTTCTCTTACATTCGCTAAGTGTATTTTCGATGTTATGTAGTTCACTTAACTGATATTTCGATAAACTGTAAATTCGCTAAAGTGTGCTTTGCAAAATGGGATTTGATGTAATGTGTTTTCGAGATAAAGACATAGCCCAGTTGCCCTTGGCTGCAACCAGTGAGCTTGGCAGCAAGGGAATGGAAAAGAGAATCGGGCATTTGAAAAAAAAAACTCGGGATAGAAGCACGGATGGCTGACCCCCTAGAACCCCCGTAACACCTACAACTGACTGCAGCTATACTGGATCAAGTCCAGAGGCAGAATTATGGTGGAAGAACTCTTGTGGACATGGGGCACTGGGACCTTGGTCAGTATAAATGAGGTCCATGAGGACAAAAAAAAAGGTATTTACACCTAAGTCACCTGCTTTGTATTTCAGAAGCACCGAAGATATTTCAAGGAAAAGTTGTAAAAGTAATTGAGAACCTATAATGTGTTGTAAAGATAATGTTTTTTTTCTCTGTGTGTATGTGTGTGGCAGCTAAACTTGTAAAGAGTAGAACAAGAGGCTGGCATGGCTTCTGAAAAGAATGAGATTTTAATTTTAAATTAAATAAGAGAAAAAAAATATATATATATACATATATATATGTTAGTAAAACAAAGTCTGTCCCTCATTCTCTCCAAAAACAATTTGAATAAATGGTGGGGGAGCTGTAAATTCACTCCTGGGGTACTGCCCATGTCCCCTGTGGACAGAGGCAGAGACAGTTTGTAAAAGGACACAGGGCTCCAACACCCAAATGACCCACTACTCTGATACTACCCCATCCCATATCTGGAGAATTAAGATGTAATATTGTCTTATTCTGGGTATTATTGGCTAGGCTTGCAAAAGCTCCTGTCCCATTAGCCTAGTAATAAGCTATGAACCTATGAACCTATATAATGAGAGTATCATTGCTTAATATCTTGGTGATATTTTAATGTCAGAGGTTCTGAAGCCAGACACAGAGAAGATTGGAGCAAAACAGAGCACAGTTAATTTTCATTAAACAGTTAGTACTTGTAGTATAGCTAGCTTAATTACATATAACAGAAATGTGAACAAAATTCAACTTGTTCAAGGTATGCCATTGTAAAAGTCATAGAAGAGAGTGATATTGAGAATACAAAGCTCATTTTTCAGAAAGGTAGGCAAATTAATATATAAAGGGTTAATATGATAAGACTAAGTATACTTATAATAAATAAATGTGCATTATTATATTGTTGGGCTAACGGAATAATCACATGCTTTGAAGCAACACATTTACATTTTAACCTGGGATCAGCACTTAAGAACACATGTACATCCACTCACACACACACACACACACACACACACACACACACACACACACACACACACACACACACACACACACATGGGACTCTAAATTCAGGAGAACTGTGGTTTGACTAGAGGCAGTAGCATGTGTATTGAAAGAATAGGGCATTGTGAAAGAAAGACACAACATTTTTTGCCTCCACTGCAATTGTAGAACAGACATGATCTACTGATGTGTGCTAACTGTATAGTATTGACTCTACAAGAGCATCTAAAGAGCAATTCAGAAATGTAGGATTTATTGATTAATGCATACTGTCAGGCTAGAGAAGAAGATACAATATGTTTTTTACTTGTATTACAATGCAGCTCTCATCCTTTCTTATCAAGAATCAATGATTAAGGCAAAACAAATTGTCTGATTAAATGTCTTGATCAGTTTCGTACTGAGGCAAGTAAAGGTGCAAGGAATCAAACCTTGTACTTTGGGAACAACAAGTAGCATATTAATAGTGCGAACCTTTATACACCTGCACTAACTGCTAGTCAGTTTCAATGTGAATCGTATCAACATTGTGTGTGCATTCAGTGTTCCTATTCACCTAGAGATCTGAAAGAAAAAGAACATCTGCTTTAGCACAAAATTATTAAATTACAAAATACCTGTTGCTATAATGTGGAACTATTTAACCCTAAGAATAAAACAGTTTCACAGCACCGAGTTAAAGAAGTTTAATAACTGTCATATACCAAAACCAAAGCTTTCGGACAAGGTCCTTCATCAGTGTTACAAAATTACGTCCACATGCATACAATTTATATCATCCAAAAGACATCACATGACACAACCCAACCTATCAAAACATAATTAATTAATTTGCATTAAATCCTGATATAAAAATTTAAAATCACATACATATATTTTAATTTCCATAAAAAATCTACTTAAAATCTATAAGAAACATATATTTATCAAGCTCTTATACATTGCTGTCTATGTTTTAAAAATTGGTTTAAGAGAAACTTGCTTATTAATTCCTGGTGGAGTGTCTGCATGAAGACAAATAATCCAGTCATATTCCATAGTTTCAAGCTTAGTGTTAATGTCACCCCTTCTCAAACTGGGTTCCATAACCTCTATAACCCTAAATAAAAAGCTATGTGCAGATCCATTGTCATTTATATGCTTAGCCAATGCATTTGTCAATACACCTCTTCTGATGTCTGATTTATGCTCAATAATTCTATTTTTAAGTTTTTGGGTCGACTTTCCCACATAAAATGATGTACATGATTTACATGTAGCTAAATAAACTAATAATGATGTATTGCATGTTGCTAAACATTTAAAGTAAAACTTTTTCATAGTTACAGGGTGGGTAAAAACAACGGAAGAGCAAATATCATAACAACAAAAACAATTGAAACATGAAAATGTACCTTTCCTATTAGAAGTGGAAAATATGCTCTTATTTAAAGAAAAATCCTTGTAGCATAAATGTTGCTTAAGATTGTTACAATTATTTTATGTAAAAAGGGGTTTCTCCAGAACAATATGGTTAAGGCCTAGTAAGGCTCTTAATACACCCCAATTTCTTCTTATAATATCATTGGGTCACATCATACTCTTTCTATGCTAGACTTGTTTTCAAGGGGGTTGTAAAGAGCCAATATATGAGAATTAATAGATTCAATACTGATGATAATATATGTACTAGGCAGATGATGGACATGACTCATGAATTTACAGAGAGAGGGTATGATGTGACCCAATTAACAAACCTTAGAGAGGAAGTGATGGGGCAGAGATGGAATGAAGTTCAACCATATTTTTTCAAATGGTGGGTATATATCCAGCAGGGAATGAAATAATGATGCATCTGGATACTTGAGATATATCATGACATAGAGTAGGAGTAGAAAGCCAGTTGAGGATATTATAAGAAGAAAAGGAATTAATCATTAGAATGACCACACACCATAAACAAAAACACTCACACACAACACCTTCCCCCCACAAGCACACCAACTCTCAGTCATAATGAAAACCTGTGCATCACATCCTGGCATTTAAGGTCATGGTAGCCTTTCCTACTGGTGTGCCTCTGGGAATGTGGACCAGGCAGATCCTTTATATCCTCAGTGCTGTCTATTGTATTTAGTATGTTAGGAGGATGACCAATATTGAAGAAGTCCTACATAGTTTGGCTTCTATCCTTTTCTTTTTTTTTTCAATAATCATTTTTTATTATTTTTCACAACCATATTACAAATTCACACATTATATACAATATATACTATATATATCAACCTCATGTATTGATCAAATGTACAGTTTTCAATTGTAGGGACCTTATGTGCTCACCGCCAAGGTATTGTTTCCAATTATGCAACAGAAAGTTTAGGATTTTGTCTTGTAAGAGTTTCATAAGTATTTATTCCCTAAGCAGACTTCAGAGAATTATTTGTCACTTAGAAGATGCTGGTGGTGTGATGAAATGAATGAGGTAACTGGGAACATGTTTTATGGGGCATAATGAATTGGTAAACTTTAAAAATTCCATTCAGAGGACTATATCAAAATTGTTAGGGGAGCAAATGCCAACAACAAAGGAAATGGTTCTTTTGAACTGGGACACATGATCTGAATTGCCTACACATAGCAGGGTCTAACTAGGTTCAATGCTTTTGGCTGCCAAAAAAAGTAATTACAAGAAAACAGAAATCAAAATCTAAACTGAGGTACTGAATCTTGTAAAGCAGATAAATGACTAGAGGTAGGATCTTGAGAAAAGGTAATGAAAATAAATGGAATTTGTGTGAATAATGCATCCAGAATAATGTTCAGGAGGAGGAAGAGGAGGGGAAGGACAGAAGTTTGAGGGAAGTCGGGAAATGAGCAATTTATGTAATGTTGGAGTGAATAATTGTTATAAATGAAACATATATATAATGTATAATGCCTTAATATGAAAAAGTTAATATGGTTGTTGTCTTCTTTATTAATGTATGGGTACCTATGTCTTATTTGATAATTTAATACATTTAAAAAATAAACAAGTAGCATAGCATTTTAGGAATGCAATGAATATTCATGAGGCAGGTACTTGGGGAAAAATGCCCCGTACATTCTCAGTTAGTCACTGAAAGGTCCCTGTAGCTAAGATAGCAACAGCTACAAATAGCTTGGATTTCACTACTTTAGGAAGATCACCTATTGCTGGAGGTACAGCATGTAAGAGAATTTAATTGACCAAGGTCAAGAAAATATTCCAGTCCACTTTATAGCCATTCACTATATAGTCATCAATGAGGTCATCATGCTGCAATTTTCTAAGAAATAAGTCTGCAAAGATACAACACTAGGCCAAAAAAGTACTTGTGCCAAACACTAACTGCTGCAATTGTGAAAGTCTGCTATCTGCTATAGTTTTATTTTATTGGCAATCTTTTTCCTAATATTGTACCACACAATTGATCTGCTTAAGAACTGCACTGATGTTTGTGTATCTTTTTATCCAGTTTGTTTACATTTCATTTCCCAGCATGCCATTAATAGTATCAATTTATGAACTCAAACATGCTTCATACCAAGCTCTTACAGAAGAGAGCAACCAAAATCTACAAACTGGAAACACCTTGCACATTGCTGTGAACCATACACAAATCCCCTGCATCCAATGCAAAATTATCTTTGATTTCAAGTTGATATGATGTGGAGCAATAGTACTGAACATACCTCACAACTTATCTAGACAAAGCCTAAAATAATGGCTGGATAAAGGCCAAAAATAGGGACATATTTTAAATATTGCTGTTATAAACTTGTTGCTGGTATAACAGGATTTGTGTTAGCATACATCATCTGAAGGAGATAAAGTCCAAAACTCAAATGTATGTCATTCCCCCGGATTCATGAAGTGCCATGCAAGAATAAGGCTATTCATGCACAGAGTGGTTTGTGTCTGTTTAGGATAGCAGCTCGCCTTGCATATGCATGAAGGCATGCCGCTATCTAAACTAAACGGAAATGAACTAGGAACTAGCACAGGGGGTGTGTGCCAGCAGTGCCTGCACCTAAAGCACACCCCCCTTCACTCTGAAAGTGCTTTATGGCAATTTCTGACACAGGCTCTAATATTATTTAGTAAACGAGTGTCCACAGGCACTGAAATGTAAATAGCTAACATTTCAGTGTCCGCAGACACTGAAAAAAAAAATAAAAACCACAAACACATATAAGGCAGCAGCATTCAAGTGCACACCCCTAAATGTATGCACTCTTGCCCTACATGCATGGAAGCAGTAGGGAAAGAGGAAAGTAATAAAAAATAAAAAAGTAATAATATTTTTTTTCATGAAATAAATTTGAAGTTTAAGCGCTGCACCGCTATGCTTAGCCTGGCTGAAATCCTGAAAATGATAGACAAGTGCTACTGTGATCGAAACTGTCATCAAGCTGATGTAGTGTATTGGTACTGCCATGGTATAGCATGCTGAACATGCTCAGTTTGAATCCCCCCTCTGGCACATTCGTTAATAAACTTTCAAGGAATGTGATTGATTGATGTCAATCATATGGCTCATGTATAGCACAGCAGGGGTGGGAAAATGTAAAAATAATTTATAAATTTAATGAAAAAATAGATTTAAGCAATGCTTTGCTAGTGTAGGCATTGCTTACCTGGTTTCAGCTCTGCTTAGCTGGTGTAAGCATTGCTATGCAGATTTGCACAGAGCTAAGCATAGTGCAGCATATTAAAACCGGCCAGTCAAGAAAAAATGTGGGAAAACTGCCCTATTTAAACTGTAAAGGTGGGAATACAGCCATAACCATTTGGGATTGCACACAGCAGGACCAAAATGGCTGGCATTGGTGAAGGTGTGCAATTCCAGGATGTGGGGGATCCAGGAGTCCAGGGTCATGGTTGGGCTACTAGATAAAAAGCATGATGGCAGGCTGCTGCAGGGCCAGTACCAGGGCTCGCAGTACAAAATGGAGGCCTGGGACTAGCTTGCACATGATCTCACCAGTGCCACTGGCATACCCCAAACTGGTGAGCAGGTACATCATTACCATAATGACCTGAAGCAGAGGAGGGGTGCACATTTGGGCCAGTGGAGCCAAGAAGCCCGAGCACAGGACGTCCCACCTCTCTGTAAGTATGCAGTGTTATGTATCTCTAACTAAGTATGGAAAAATGTCAACTTGTGACTGTGCAGGTTTGATTAATGTGTGATGTCTCCCCATACAGCTGCTGTAGAGATGTCCCAGAATGTACAGTCTCATGCACAATGGCTGGCCTGGCTGCATCGGCAGTATGGTGAATACAGAATACCCCCTACTATTAGCAGTAAGAAATCAAAATTATAGTAATGGTAGTACTGTCTGTATATATAATTGTGCTGTAAAAGTCAGGAATAAATGCCTGTGTCAGGCTGCCAGTGTTACAATGGAGAATTACCATCTGCTGTGTTATACAGATATCAGTAGCAAACAAGGTACACTATGTAGCAGAGGAATATTAGAATATGTATGAGTGCGTCTGAGTGAACCTGCCAAGAAAGTGCCATGTCAGGGGTACTGTAAAAGTTAGAAATGAAAAGCATTCCCCTGTGCAGATCATGCAGGAATAATAATTGTGGAGTTCTGAGTTGTACACATATATGTATGACAAAACTAATAAATGTGATCCCAAACACTGGTTTGTGACATCTCACTTTTACCTGATAAATAGAAATGTGTATGTCTTGCAGAATACATTAACTGAGGTGAAATGATTTAGCACTGCTTGCCTGCATACTTTAGAATGGGCATGTCAAATAACTGGAAAAAAGCAACAGTACATATTCCCATCAGAATGTGTTTTACTTGTTTGTCTGCCAGCATTGTCCTGTGTTAACTTTTCAATTTCAGACTTATGTAGCTGTGAATCTACTGAGAAATGTATAAGGCGAAAAGGTGCAGACCTAAAACCTACACTGTGTACTCAGGAATCTAAATTGCAGTATGTAATTGTAAAACAGTCACATGTGCAAGCCAGCTATTGTGCACATTTCACAAACAGTGACACCAATGTCTGTTGTGTATGCATAATTTGTACTGAAAATGGGAAACAAATAATGCAACATGTCATAATAAAAGTACTGTCCACAAAAATATGTACTAGATAGAAATGTCACAAGCAACACACAACACCTCCCCAGTAGCTCAGGCTGATAAGGACTAGGCCTATAGCTCAATTTTGCACATATAGCAAGGTTCGAATCTAGGACCCACCACTAACATCTCAGTCTGGTTCTACAGTTTTACACTGTTATCTGAATAGAAAAAAATAATGTACTGCAACACATACATTTTACATACAGGGCACACATGTAAAGAAATATGAATAGAAATACTAGTATGATGTGAAGAATTATGAAAGTTGTACAATTACTGTGTTGATCAGCCCCAGTCCTACAAATAGATGCAAGCTAGATATCCACACTCTGCAGTCTGGCCCAGAGAAGCCTCTCAAGTGTCACTCTGTCATGGAAAGGTATCCCCAGTTACCAAGAAACCTGCACCCAGAGAATGTCACTGTAGATGTATGTGAAAGACACAACACACACTACAGGGCCTGCAACTAATATGTGAATCTGAAATATGTGTAGAAACAGCAATGTAATGTGCACACAGTTCATCTGCACAGGCCCACAGTTAAAGACATTGGTATAGAAACAGGTCTGATGTGCATAACTAAAATAAGAGTACAACTGCTCTGTTGATATCTACAGCTGTTGGTGTGTTGTAGCAGTCCCATGGCTCAGGTAGAGTGTGAGTGTGGTGAGAATGTAGAGTAGTGAATAGTAGTGTACTGACAAATATACTTGATAGCAGTTGTCAACTGAATCTGTTCCCTTCTCCCACCACTCAACTGATCCAACCATCACACTGAAACCAACATGGGTATGTTTCTAAACAAACCTCTACCATTGGGACCGTTGTTCCATTTGGTTTACCATTGTTTAAACTGTATGTGTACTTATATTCCCTGTTGAAAAATCATCTTATTGCCTGCCTGACATACCACTAACTGGCATGTTGTTGCAATCCTGAATGCCATTCCATATATGCATGGTTTCTGTTTGCTATGGCAATGTTATAATTGCACTGTTTTGGTTAAATGGGAATATCCATGCATGCTATTTTGACTAATTTTGTAATGTGCTGGGCAAGACTAACCAAAATTCATTGTTAATTTCCACACCATAGCACATATGGGAAGGCAGATCCAGGCAGATCTGCCTCTCCCACCCCACCTGGCCGATGCACCAGGTCCAAACGCATCTAGGACCCAACCCAGACCTCTCTCATCTGCTAGTCCTGCACCGCTCTTGGGTGGAACCACTGCAGGGGATGTGGCTCACCCCCCCTGCAAGTAGGCGCAGTGAGGACATTTTCACCAAGGACAAGGTCTGTGGCATGGTGCGCAATGACCTCCAGATGGAGCTGGATGACTGCCTGTGCCAGGTGGAGGGCAGGCTGTCACAACTGGAGGGGCAAGTGGCCCCTTCAGACCAGCCCCAGCACAGTCACCTTCAGGGCTGTGAAAAAGTAGTGGTGATTGCCATTGGGTGGGGACATCAGTGCCACTACTACCATCTGGGGGGCTAATGAGACTCATATTCCAAACCACTCTCCCCATCAAGGTGTTTACCCCACCCCCGTGTGTCATACATCACCCTCTGTCTGCTGTCGTGTCTGTCTTGTCTGTCTGCAAATGCAACCTCTCCTACCAAACCTCCCTCACCACACTTACCAATAGTCCTTCCTTAACATCCCACTCTCACCTTAAAAAAGGGCATCTATCCCACAAAAAAGCATGTCATATACATAGCTCTGCATTTCGCCCAGAAACATGTACCCAGCATACAATCTAACCCTACCAATCATCCATATAGTAGGATGCCCACAAACCTCCCTGTAGAGCGTGAGGCTCCAAATTCTAAATTGCCCACATTGAAAGGAGCTGTTGCTACCAAAGAAATGCAGATCTATGGTCCTTTTCTACACCCGTCCTGCATGTCCCTACTTGTTTCTCCTCTTGTTTGTCCACCTACTTGCCCCAATTTCACCACTTTCCTATCTCTCTTTTTTCTTTTCATTATTTGAAATGAATGTGGGTTTAAGCGGCCATAACCGGCCATAAGTGAAGCTAAGCTCACGTAAGCATAGCTTAGCTCTGTGCAAACCCACACAAACTGCTTACAACTGCTTTAAAGTGCCTTAATCACTCTCCAACAGCCCCTGTTCTGCCCAGCAACAAAATAATCAGCCCTTGTAAGTCTCAAACCCAGGAATATGCACACTATAGACAAAGTGATTTATCACTAAGCCATGTCAGATGTAAATAAATCTGAGGTTTTCTCAAACATATCATCCAGCATAGTCATTCAACAGTAGGGGAAATGTATTGATATATGTAGATATATGTATGTATGTATGTATATAAATGTATATAAATATACATATATATATATGTGTGTGTGTGTCACACACACACACACATATATATATATATATATATATATATATATATATATATATATATATATGTATATATATATGTGTGTGTGTGTGTCACACACACACACACACACACACACACACACACACACACACATATATATATATATATATATATATATATATATATATATATATATATATATTTATATGAACACATCAAATAAATATATGACCAAAGGCACTGTTAATGGGGGTGAGGGGGTCCAAATTAGGTACCTCTTATAATTATTGATATCATACCCTCCTCTACACCTTAACAG
>NC_056725.1:989822341-989832341 GCF_019279795.1 Protopterus annectens
CATGCTGAGGAGCTCCTCGCCAGCCTTGGGGCACCTGCTCCCCAGCAAAGACAAGACCCTGTGGATAGTATTGTAAAGGTGGGTGCTACCCACACAATGAGCGAGGAGCATGCAGATAAGTCCCCAGGGCACATCAGTAGACCACTGTTGCTTATCCATCTGTAGCTGTAGAGTTTAATCATGCATATGGCCTAATGGATAAGGCGTTGACCTCTTAAGCCAGGGATTGTGGGTTTGAGTCCTATCTGGGGTGATATAATCTTGATACAAGTGAAGTTTTCATTTTAAGGGGATCCAGTATCTGTCTGTCTAGGATGACATGCTTGACTTACCTCGATGCTTTTCCAGAGATGGCCAGTATCTGTCACCCCTGGTCTGCAAGATACTGGCCAAGGCTCTTGCCACCCCTATAGTGCCTTTTTAGGCGGTGTTCCAAAGACCAAATTACCACCGTAACAGCTACAAACAAATCCAGTCTGTGGGTCATGTTGCTCAATGCTAGACGTCTAAATCTCAAAATGCACTCACTCAAGGCACTCCTTAAAATGGAGAGCATCGACATTTGTGCTGTAAGAGACACCTGGTTCAAGGCAGCAGAAAGCACCCATGCACATCCAGGCTATAACTCATTCCACACCTTTCGGCCCCAGAATTTAGACCGAAGCACCAAAAGCAGTGATGTCTCAATATTCATAAAGGATGTGCACACCTCCAGACTGGTAGCCTAACATAACGCATCAGAGATATTTAAGGTGCAGCTAACATTGGGTAAGACAGCAATTCATGTTGTAGCCTGCTATAGGTCCCCAACCATGTCCGAATACTCACACTCCACATTCGTAAGCACCCTGAAGAACATTAGGGTCCAACTTAACACTCTCTTACTAGACAACTTCAACTACCCCTCCATAAACTGGGTAAACTACTCTTGTACCAATACACTTGCCAGACGTTTCCTAGAGTTCATTAATTCTAATGTCCTGGACCAGCTCGTTCTTACCCCCACTAGAGGTAGCAACATCCTTGACCTGGTCATTACTAACATGGGCAACCGTTGCTCTACACCAGTAGTCAGCTCCTCCCTGGTTAGATCAGACCACAAACTAATCACCTTGGAAATCCACATCCCTCCCACCCCACCCCACCCCCAGCAAAGGTAACCACCATGAAAACTTTTTCAAAGCTACCTTAGGGATCTTATAAACAGAGGTGGCTAACTTAACGGCACCCATGCAAATGGAGAATAGTTGCATGACTGCAGAATCATACACCAATGCACTGTACGTTCACATACACAAATGCATGGATCTTGCCATAACCAACAGAACTAATACACTCTCCTCCAAAAAAAAAAAAGGAAGCCAATCTGGTGGTCCCTTGCCATTCACAAACTACAATAGAAGGAGGAAACTGATGCGGAATAAGGTGAAGTCCCAGGACTGGAAAAACTCCCTTATCTGCCTCAACAAAAAGTTGAGATCCCTCATCAAATCCTCTAAGCCTAGGTATGAAAACAGAATTGCAGCAGATAGTAAAGACAACCACAAGGCCTTCTTTAGTTATGTAAAGAATCTCCATGGTAATACCCAGATTTCCTCTGAGCTACTGCACAATGGTACCTCCTGTACTGAACCAACAGATATTGCCAGTACACTGGCTGACAGATTCAGTGCCAACTTTACCCCCTTCTCCCCCAAAGGACCAATCACAATACCAGTAGATTGCCAAACACCCAGTTTTACTGCTGCACAGGTTATAATAGCACTGTCCAAGGCCAAGAATACAGCTTTTATGGGACCTGACAATATCCCTGGTTGTGTTCTACATGAACTACAGAGTGAACTGTCACCTCACCTGTGTGCTCTGCTCAATCACAGTCTCACCTCAGGCTTTGTCCCTGCCAAATGGTGCACTGCTACAGTTATCCCTCCCCACAAAGGAGGAATGACTACAGACCCTGGGAACTATCACCCCATTAGCCTGACGAGTTTGATATGCAAAGCTATGGAAAATATCATTGTGGACCTAATAAACAAGGATATAGGGAATCTCCAAACTCTCAATTCTACACAGTTTGGTTTTGTGAAGGGTAGATCATGCCTGCTCAAATTGCTCAACTTCTTTGAGTCAGTCACCAGAGGTGTGGACGAAGGCAAGGGAGTTCATACAGCCTACCTTGATATGGCCATGGCTTTTGATACCATTTCCCATTCAGGAATCATAGAAAAACTCACTAAGCTTAGCATCAGCCCCTATATCACTAGGTGGGTTGCAAACTGGCTCACAGATAGAACCCACAGTGTGAAAGTAGCAGACTCCAAATCAGACTACCAATTAGTCATGAGTGGAGTCCCACAGGGTTCAGTCCTGGGTCCATTCCTGTTTAGTATCTGCTTCTCGGAAGTGCAGGCCAACACAAAGGGACTCTGGCTGACACATTTTGCAGACGATTGCAAGTTGGGAGCTATTATTAACTCCCCAAGTGATGTTGACATCCTACAGAATGGCCTCACTGACCAACTGGTGTCAGAACCATGGCCTTAAGCTCAATGACAAAAAATATGTCATCATCCCTTTTGGGAAAAACCCGGTTCCCATGAATTACCACATTGATGGTAGTCCACTGAACACAGAAGATGTTATAAGAGATCTGGGAACACAGGTTGACATGCAACCTCTCTTTTGATCACCACATTGCTACTGTGGTCAAAAAGTCTTTCTATGTGGCACATCTCATTACTAAGGGTTTTGCATCCAGGAAGAGAGAGGTCATTGTCTCCCTCTACTCTTCCCTCATTAGACCAATCATTGAGTACACTGGCCCATTTGGCATGTACCTCACTAGACACCTGCAACAACTGGAGAGGCCACAAAAGTATCTCACAAAGATGATCCTAGGCCTTAAACACTTGTCCTAGATAGACAGACTCAAAATAATCCAACTATTCTCTGTCTCATATCGCCTATTTAGAGGTGATTTCTGCTTGACTTACAAAGTCATGTCTGATCCAGCTCTGTTAGAAATGCTACATCTAAAGAAATCCCAATCCCTCTGCACCACATGCTCCAGAGACCTCAACCTAATTATCACAATTAACAGAACATGCTGGAGGGACAAGTTCATAACCCAGAAACTGCCCATGCTATGGAACAGACTTCCCATACATGTCAAGCAGAGCACCTCACTAACCCTCTTCAAGAGAAATCTTGATGAGTGGATGGGAAACAGAAAAATCACCCTGGGGATAACACCAGTGACTCTACTCAACAGAGGCACTGGGAGCTAAGGTTGGGTGGCACAATGCCAGGGTAATCCTATGGCATGGCTTGTAAAGGCCCCAGGGCCATTAGCCTAGTACACAGCTATGAACCTATGAACCTATATGTGAGATAACATATATATATATATATATATATATATATATATATATATAGTCTGTTGCTGCATTGTAGTAATAAACAGATGTGCATAATCAGTAGTATTGTGAGTTTGTACTGTTTATGTACTGAAATGTTGCTCCCACCCTGTACCAATGCGACAGGTGTGGCTACTGACATCATATTTCTCACACAACTATGTAGGTCCCTCTGATATACCTCTGGGGCAGCAGCCTGTAGCTGGTGAGTATGGTGTTGTTTGTTCAGGTTTGCCAATACACCAGCCATTTTATTGCCATGGTATTTGCCATGCACACATTTAACACACCTACCCATAATGCATGCTGTACATGTTCACTTACTGTTGTTGTTAACTGCACTGCATCACAGTGGTCACCATGGTGGCATATCTGAAGGGTATGTAAGACTTCTGCAATATAACTAACAACCTGTCATTGCAAGATGTGTGCACAGAGATGAACATAATGGTGGGACAAATGGCCTACAGTAGGAACATGTCAGAAACATCACCCTTATACAGTGCTACAACAGTGTATATACCACTATTACAATGGCAACTGCTACAAATCTACACAACTACATATCACAATACCGCATTCCACAACCCTTACAAGATGTAATGTGGTCCTAAGATGAGCAATGAATGTGTAATATGGAATCCTATGTTAGGACAGCAAATATGGGGAATACATACCTTAACAAACACTGGAAGCATATGTGTGCATACACTCCAAATAACATATTGTGGAAGCAGCTTTTGAGGTACTGACAGCATTCACTCTTCATGAGTATGCACCTTCCAGCAAGTACAGGTCCTCAATGTCACACAAAGAAATGGTCTGCTGTCCAACACGTATGTCCATCAAATTTGCCTACTCACCTGCAACAGAGGCAGCTGTGGCTTGCACACATCTTACAAGCCATGGAATGGATCCCATACCCAAAATGTAGCATGCAAGAGTGGGACATGTATCCTTACCTCACCTTTGCATATATCATGGCAAACAGTGTAGACAGGCATGTATGTCACGAGGATGTATGGCACAGCATTAATGTAGAAAATAAACAGATGGCCATCCAATACAGATGATTATGCATGTTGCACACTGGTCATGCAGGCTGCCTAGTAACATGCTGCAACACTGAGGGAGTTGCAGGAATGTCTAGCAAGTACTGGCTGTGCAGTACCTGTGTCGACAATCTCCTGGACTCTGCATAAGTGTGGTCCATGGGTTAGGTAATCAGATGGGACAGTTGTTCAACAGGAACTATCAGCCAGGGATCTCTACAGGTAGCATATTCATAATATCAAAAGTCCCCCAAAGGCATGTGTTGCAATGTGCAATGGTGTACCAAGACCAAGTTTGTATCCTACAGACAGTATCAATTAAGATACACGTGCTGCACAAGCAACACCTCACTCCACCTTAGGCTAACCATCCCCATCTGTACCTTGCTGGTGCCAGTGTACACCTGTATGTTTGCCAGTCATTAGTAGGGACTAGGCCAGTACACATGGTGTTCTGAATTTGGGACACTGCAAAATGACATTCATGTGTAGCCCATAGTTGTCAAGCATCTGCAAAAAGGCTGAGAATGGGGAGGTGAAACACAACAGTGAACTTAAGCAGACACCCAAAGCTCGCTAAGAATAGCTGCATCTGCACACAATCAAGGTCATAAATTGTGGCAGACATAACACTGGCTCCACAGAAATAGTGAAGGCACTGTGTGACCTCCAAGGGGCCATGCACATGAATTGACCTTGCAATCTTGCAGAGTTGGGGGACATTTGTAGGCAGAGTAACCAAATACTGGCAAGTGCAGATGACCCATGCTAGTATACCCCTTCCAGGCATAGTGACTGCTGTAGTACACTTAACAGTTGGTGCAACAAACCATCATGTTAAGGTTGTGCACACTTATGCACCCACAGATGGTATGCATCCCAATCAGTGTCTGCTCAACTAACATATTTGTTTGATACTGCATTTAATTGCACAGGTCATATGTCACATATCAGGTTTGTGTAATGTTAACATATGCAGTATTGTGGCCCCATGGCATATCAGGGAAGAGGGTGCCATGTCAATAAGGGTGTGTACACTCCTCATAGCCACAGTAAGGTTTGAAGGTTGTCAGTGTAATTGTATTTTATTGGTCATACATGCACCACTGATGATGAGATCTGCAAATCAGACATCAGGCATTCACTATTGACATCTGTCCACATATCATCCCAGGTATGTGTCGGACAAACACATAGGGGCTGTGAGCAGCAGAGCAAACATAACTGACACACATATACACATTCAGCAATGGTGTGTACACCTGTGAGGTATGGTGCACAGTACATGCCAGGGTGCTGAACAGGTGCACAGCAATACTGTGTACATGGGTGCAGTGTGTTCCAGAGGAAGGGCATCACCTACTAACACAACTCATGCATCACAGAGATGTATAATGTTGGTAACAGGGATTGACTATAGCTGCAGTGCATGCTGTTGAGTGCCATATGTCATGCATGTTGACAGATGGGTAATGAGAGGTCTGTGTGTAATATCTTTGTGCAACCTCACCTGTAAGTGTGTGTGTGTGTGTGTGTGTGTGTGTGTGTGTGTGTGTGTGTGTGTGTGTGTGTGTGTGTGTGTGTGTGTACAGTTAAGCAATGATGTACAGGTCTTAAAGTGCATTTCTTGTTTTCCCCTCACAGGTGGCGAGGTGGGTCAGGGTCCCTCCTGCAGGCAAACTGATGTTAGTGTCCATACAGACACTGACAATGATGATAGGTGTGTTGAGGCACAGGCAGGGTTGTCAGGAGCTGAAGCTGCACCATCATTTGACATCCCACTGTTATCCACCCCATCCCCACACACAGTCACATTGCCTATACATACCCCATCACCAGTGGCCATAGATGAGGGACAGTTGGCAGGTGGTGGCATGGGACAGGACAGTGTGGTGTCTATGGCATGTGTGTCTGGACACAGCAGCCATAGCCAGATGCCCAGTGAGGTACCACACAGGCAGATGTACAGGGGTGCTCATAGGAGGGCTGCTGGTCATCATGCCCCTGGCAGAAGTGCCACATCTGGTGTCACCAGATGCATGTTTCAGGCCATCATGGAGGTGCAGGCATGTATGGAATGGTATACCAGACAGGGTCTGAGGCTGCAGAGGGCTACTCATTCTGCTGTTATTGACAACATCTGTGATCTTGCAGGTGCCCACCATTATTTTGCAGAGGTCCTGGATAGATGGTTGGGTGAGATGGTGGGAATCCTCGATAGTAGAATGTCTGTGCTTGAGCATATGGTGGGAGTAGTGCGATGGCCACATGGATGTAGGCCAGCAACACCAACAGCTGGAGGTCGACATGGACATGCAAGAAGTCAGAGCCGCTCCCATAGTGGCAGTACCAGCCCCAGCACTGCAAGGGGGGTGCTGTCCACACCACAACATAGCAGGCCATGTGCACATGGCCCTGGCCAGTCCCAAGAGGGACCCGGATCCAGCAGACATATGTCATCATCAGGGGAGAGTACCATATCGTGGCTTGTACCTGGTGGTGCCTGTGGAACCCCTGGCAGGCACAGTTCTCATGTCCATGGCAGAGATGGTGAACTGCACACCCTGCCAGGTATGGTCTGCAGCTGTCCAACAAACCCCTGTATAGGGCAGCCACATGGCAGAACTGTGTGCATGCATACACACACACACACATCACCAACACAGCTAGGGCAACCCCATACCTACAAACACCACATAGAAACAGCCCAATTAATAATGAAACCCCTTAACACACACACATGATATCAAACAAATGGCTCAGCCTAGGTCTCTGGCAAACCCACAACACACCCTGTGCATATGATGATACCTGTGCCACATCCCTGTCATCCATAACATCGATGCAGGGACAGGCTAATATGGTTCTGATGCACAGGGTGACTGTACTACGGTGTACCAATGTAATGCTGTGTAACATGTTTTCAGCACTAAAGTTTAATGCTTACATGTCAGGATGTGTAGCTGTCCAGCCATGATGCATTATAGCTGTTATTAACACTGAGTGATTGTGGTCTCCATAATGTATTCCGTTTGTGTTGTAGGTGTCTATGTGTCAGCAGGATGTTGGTCTGCTGTTGTTTCCTACAAGGGGTATGGCACTGTGGTGACACCTTGACTGTGCCATATCCTGGGTACAGCTGAACACAAGTCACAGGTCTGTATAACAGTTACTGCATGTGCCACATGCCTGATAGGTCTGAGGGGTGTATACAGGTGAGTGCATGGTGGCTGATGTCAGCAGCCCTTCTACAGTGGACAATGGTAAGTGTACTGGGTGGTACACACCACATGTTTGTGTATAACACACACACACACACACACACACACACACACACACACACACACACACACACACACACACACAGGCTTTGGTGTTGATGCAATACACAGAGAATACTGTACACATGGATGTATGTACTTTTGCAAGGAACCCATTTTAGCCTATGTAATTCCACCAAGACAGAATAGGCACAACATCACATTGGGAAATAATCAGTCTGCTAGTTTAATGTCATTGACGATGGTACTGGCAGGGTATATGTCCCCTTCCCCAATGTAGTGCAATCCTCAACTTGGTAAACATAGGTGTGCTGGTGTGGGTGGCACAGCCCTACCCTTTGGAGGGTGTGGGTGGTGTAGAACCACAGATAGTGTGATTGACAACTACTTAACCTGTTAACATGAACTGTACAGTATTACAGCCAACTAAGTGGGGGGATACACTCAACAATAACCACAATGATGGTGGCTGTGTCCACAAGATCCACACCCAGCTATATATACCATATATATATGTATCACTGTACAGCTATACAGTGGGGAAGAGGGCATTTACACATCTACTACTAGTTGTGATGGAATGAATTTCCACAGGATGATACCTGTGAAATGTTAGCATTTGCCAGTCAGTTCTCAGACAGATGACCTCCTGGGACATGTATATTCTGCAAACTGAAGTAGATCCCTTCACATACACACACACTCTTACTTGGCAACACTGGGACTAGAACCCCTACCTAGGTACATAGTGCTACTAATGTGTGTGGCCTTAATTGCACACACCACACAGCTTTTAGGATGAGGTGTGTTCCAGGTTACATGTTAAGTGAAGAACATCACCAGGCCTTGTACAGTATGGTAATGGGGGATGTACTGGTTGTTTATGAACAATACATAGTGTGACATACTGTCATATACACATTGACAAACACATAACAGTCATACACACATCTGAGAGACCTGGGTTTATCAGTGCTAACTACCTTGTCAGTGTGTCCATTCTGTTACAGATAAGTTGCACACAGCACATGCATCATTGGGCTGGATAGTGTAATCAGTTACCTGTATGGTTGATGGTGACAGTGGTCCCCATACAGTGGACCTTGGGACATGTACTGGGGTACCATGGTGTAAAGACAGTATACCCAGCACCCACACCCCACATTGGATATTGTACTCACTGAAACCCATGATAATACTCTGACATACCCACCATCACACATTGACCAGGACTGCAATACAACCCTTGTCTATCTCGAGTGCTACTAAAGGGCTATGCATCTATTGCACATGTGACAGGGATAGTAGGGTGATGCATTGTCATGGCTCTCCTATGGTCAGCAACATCACTATCCCTTATACTGTGTGGCAAGGTGTATTGTATTAGGAGAATGTGGCCTCAGAATGCTGTATCCTACAAATATACACACTTGCACACATACACACACTTGCCAGAACTCAGAGGGTAACCCATGCCTATCTACCCATTTGTACAACAGTGTTGTGCTGGTACTGCAAGCTCCAGGTAGCCCATAGGGTGAAGAGTGTAACAAGGTACATGTAATGTCCATTACAGCAGCAGCCATATCTAACTATGGCAATGGGGGTGTGGTGGGTGTGAAGGGCCTCAGGGTATTATCAACTACAGGTTTACAAACACACAGACACTGTTATTCTCAGTAATGCACACTGACACATTTGTCAGTACTGGGGTCCATAGGTGCAGGTGTTCATAGGTGTGTACCAGGATATTGTCCATGGAGAGATGGGAAGAGTAGGGGATGTGGGTACAGTGGTATCATGCCACCTGCCATTTGCCAGCAGGCCATCTATCAACTGATGCCATGGGAGTGATCCTCAGGGTGAGAGTTAAATGCAACATCCAATCATCTGGTTGCCTCTTGCAGAGGGCCAGTGAGGTGCTCCAGTTGACATGTATGCAACATGTATTACATAACATGGTCAGTGTCTGTCTTGGAGACCTGTACCCAAGCATGTTCTGTTGACTGTGGTAGTGTAGTTGAGGTATCCATGGCATGTGGTGCATACAGGGTGGGGATTCCTAGCTGTGGCATTCATAACACAGCTGGGCAGACATGTCAGTGTCACTCAAGCATAGATTGCCTGTAAGCAGCCAAGATGGATACCTGACATCTGCACATCTGTACAGAGGACAGACAGACATCAGCTAGCCAACTGGTTATGCATTAGGATGACTGTGTTGACAGATAGACATCTGACACTGATAGGT
>NC_056725.1:989834841-989947341 GCF_019279795.1 Protopterus annectens
ACAGTCTGTACACAGGCCAAGGTACATATTCACAATACACACTCTGTCAACAATCACCATAAGTACACAGACCTCACTACTGTACACACTACAACAGAATGTCCAGGTTTTGTCCTCAAATATAAGGCCTACTATACATAACATGTCTAGCAGTCTGATATCTCACTGGCTTGTTATCAGGTATGATGTCAGTAAATAATGATGTACTGAACATATGCACCTCTTACTGCATGACATATGTACAAAGGTTGACAGAGTTGTGGCTGGAGGCACAAACACAGGGCCAATATTGACATGTTGCTGTGATAAACCCATACATTTACTGGTGTAACAGGGTTTGTTGTGACATATGTCTTCTGAGGGATATGAAGTCAGTAACTCACATGGCTGTCACCATGTACTGACTGCAATCCTCAGAGTATGCTACTGCATTTCTAAAGATAGGAAATGTGTGAGTAACACAACACATGTAAGACTCCAAACACTGGCCAGTCTGCAGATAGCCCTACAGGTGAGAGTTTCCCCAACCACATAACACTGTCATGACAGATATTAAATCATGTAGAACAGCCATATCCACACAAACCCTGTTAAACCAACATTACTTCAAATGTAGAAGAGCAATACTTACATTCTGTCCTCATGTCTGGAACATCCCCCTCCTGTTTGTTGGCCTGTCTCCACAGTGTATGTTGTAAGAGGTATATCCAACTACCCTCTGTGATGCTGTTTGTCAAACACCCACATGAAGTCCTGCTCACAGTGAAGGAAAAGGGCCAACACCCACATGAAGTGCTTAGTTATAGGAGTGTGTTTCCATGCAATTGGCTATAGGAATGATACCACAGCTGTTCCACATGCAATCAGCTAGTGGGGACTGCAATTCATGCACAGGCCATCAGCTGATCATGAGCATCACTTACAAAATTCAAGCTGCTGCCTAAGCAAAGCAGGTGTACTTTTCACATCCACCAGAGAGGGAGTGAGAGAGACAGACAGAGACAAAGTAAGAAAGGAAGGGAGTAGGAGAGTAAGAGCCAAGCATGTTTGTGTATGATCCATGGGTGGAGAGTGGTATCTGGGCATTATGACGGTTGCCTATATTGTGTACTAATCCATACTGTCACATGGTAATTGCACATGGCTGTACACATTTATGGCTGAGGATTGTCAACTAGAATCTCTACAATGTTTGGAAAATGTTGGCCTTGTAATGTTGACAATGGGACATGTAGCTCCTCAATATAATGATGTGGCAAAACCCACACTGCAATGGACCCTGTCATTACACAATCACCCCAACAGGACACTGATAACACACACTTACCAGTACTGAGTTTCAAACCCCTACCTGACTATGTATTGCTATTACATTGTTATGCAGTTATTGCATGCGCCACAGAGCTTACATGTTGATGAGCTGTCCAAAGGTATCTTTGAAGGTGAGTGACATCAGCAACAGTGATAAAGGAGGGATAAGGGAAGTGTAGTACATGTGACTGTCCACAAAAGCAGGTGTCAAGGAAGACACAACCACACTCTCAGGGAATCACACACATTATCACAGTTGGCAGGGTCAGGATTAGAACTCCTAACTAACTAGTTTGCTACACTACAGTATTACACAGTTATCACATGCACCACAGAGCTTATCAGGCTGATATATGGCCAAAGGGTTATTTCAAGGTGACTGACATCAGAAGGCATGCTACAGTAGGGCAATGGGAGGTGTAGTGAGTGTGAATGGCTTCAAAAACACACACACACACACACACACACACACACACACACACACACACACACACACACACACACACACACACACACACATTTGCCAGTACTGACATGCATGGGTTCATTGCTTCACAGGTGTGTAGTAGTTGACTGTGCCAGAAGGCTGTACAAGGCTAGGCAAAGGGTATACCTTGGCATCAGGCCACATGACAATGGTCTCCAGTGTGGCTCAGGGGTGTAGTCCCTGGATTGGCCCACACAGGTGGGTATTGTATTCACCATCCACTCATCTGGGTTACTATTGTGGGTGGCCAGTGCTGTGCAATGCTTGCCATGTATGTGATCTATATTCCATAACATGGACAGTGTCTGGGTTGTGCACATGTCCCACATGCATGTTCTGTGATGTGTGGAAGTGTACCTGGGGTCTCTGGGGCATGTTGTGTGGACAGATTGTTATCATCTGATGTGGCATTCCTGACCTCATGTGGTGAGACCTGGCTATGGAACTGAGGTCATGCCTGCACCTACATTGACAGCATGATACAGGTATTCAGTGGAGTTAGTGGCATCTGTCCATACAGGGCATGTGTATAAGGCATGGTATTCCCTTTGTGGGTTACATTTGCAGACTCTACAGTTGTTGCAGGCATCCAGTGGGGAACATAGCAAAGGACCACTGTAAGCAATTATTTGCCTATTGTAGGGATGGAACAGGGTGCCATGTCCTTTTACTTGCTGGATAACACACACTCAGTCAGGAGATGTTACACATCACAGTACATTCTGATGTCAGTGGCAGTGTTGTGGTCAACAGGCATGTAGTCCACTGCAATCACACTGTGGTTACTATCTGTGGGCAATATGCAGGAACTACCAATATAGTGGTTGTTGCCTAGCCAAGTGTGTTTGTGTATGAGACATGGGTGGAGAGTGTTCTCTGGGTAATACAAGGGTTGCCTATATTGTTCACCGATCCATAATGTCACATGTAGGGCTATGGATTGTCTACACCAGCCTCTCTGCTGTTTGACATCTGTTGTCCTTGTAAGGTGGACATTGTGACATATAGTAGGTCCTCAATATAAGAATTTAGCAAAACTCACCCTACAATGAATCCTGTCATTACACAATCACAGCAACCTCCACACAGGATACTGATGACAAACACACACTTGCCAGTACTGAGATTCAAACCCCTACCTAGCTATGTATTGCTACTACAGTGTACCACATTTATTGCATGCACCATGGAGCTTATTGGATGGATGTTGTCCAAGGTACTTCTAAGGTGAGAAACATCACCAGCCCTTGTAAATATTGGCATTTGGTGATGTATCGGGCGATAGAGCCCAAAAATAACTTCACCCTAATTATACATTTACATGTCCTAGGGATGAGGTTCAAACCTCTATTTAACAACCTTTTTGGACCATTATATTACACATTTATCACATGCACCACTGACCTGACATGGGACAGTTTTTGCAAAAGATACTTGTAAGCTGGGTGATATCTGTAGGATTGCTAAAATCAGGCTCTGAGATGTATACTGGCTGTAAATAGGAGCAAAATACACACAAACACTTGCCACAGATGGTATTCAAACCTATAGCTGTGCAGTTACTGCTATAACATTGTTCCGCATTTATGGCCTGCACCACAGAGCTAATAGTACTAATTCTTCGCCAAAGGGATATTTCAAGGTAGATGACATTAGCAGCCTTGTTAAAGTAGGGCAATGGAAGGTGTAGTGACTGTGAATGGCCTCAAAAGCATTACTCTCTACACACACACACACACACACACACACACACACACACACACACACACACACACACACACACACACACACAGAGTTCTACGGTTGCCACATCTGGGATTAGAACTCCTACCTAAATAGTACATCACACTATAGCATTACTCAGTTATCACACACCACAGAGCTTAGAGGGCTAAGTCTTATCCAAAGTTGTATTTCAAGGTGAATGACATCAGCAGCCTTGCTAAAGTAGGGCAATGGGAGGTGTAGTGTCTATGAATGGCCTCAAAATCATTGATCCCCACACACACAACACACACAGAGTTTCACAGTTGCCATGTCAGATATTAGAACTCCTACCTAACTACTACATCACACTACAGCATTATGCAGTTATTGCACATGCCACAGAGCTTATATGAACAATCTTTTTCCAAAGGGGTATGTCAAGGTGACTGACATTAGCAGGCTAGCTAAACTAGGGCAATGGGAAGTGCAATGTGTGTGTGTGAATGGGCCATAAACCACTCCTCTGGCAACACACACACAACACTCAGTCACACACAACTTTGCATTTGGCAGGACTGTGTATACAACTGCTAGATGAATAATGACTTGTACTGTCATATTACACAGTTATCACAAGCACCACAGACACTATAGTGCTGAGGGCTACCAGAAGCAAATGTCTACAGTGATAGACATTGGCACATCATGTGATATTGGCCAATTGGATGTGTGGTGGGTGGGACAGGCCTCATGATGGGAAGCTCTTTGTCACTGTCTGTCTCTCTCTTCCCCACATCTATGTTTGTGTATGTTTGACCTATTATAGTGTGTTGTCCTTGGATATATGTGTGTATTCCTATCCGATGTGTGTGCAAAGCATGACTGGTGTGCAATGTGGAGTGTGTGCACAGACATCTGTGACTGACAGATATGTATAGTCCACTGTTGTTGCCAGACATGGGCTTCATTTCTTTAAGTGTGGGAGCATGCCCAGTATGACCCTTCTGTATTTTGTTGTCAGACATGGGCTTTGTTTCTCTAAGTGTGGGAGCATGCCCAGTATGACCTTCTGTATTGAATGTGTGAATCCATTCCAGGTAGGTTGTACTCCAGTGCAGGCATTTGTGTTCTACACCTACAGCTAGCAACCTGTTTCTGCAGGATATCTGTAGATAGGTTGACAATATGGAGTCACAATGGGCAAAGGATAGTGGGATACTGTAACTAATTGTGTCTGTGCTGCTTCTGCTACATGGTTTTGGTGTTAGAGATATTCAGACATATGTACTGTTTTACATTGTGATGTATTATGTCATCAACTACTGACAGACATACATATTTGCTCACGGTAATTTTCTGGGGAATACAAGATGAATGAAGCTGTGTCCAGTATTGTGGTCTGCAGCCTACATATTCTTGCACAATCATGCCATTCTGGAGGGGGAGCTGCAGACACTTGCTGATGGGTCTGTGTAAATGGTCCAGCACCTTGGTACTGTGGTGGCTGAGGATCCCATGCTTGTACATCTATCAATGTGACAGAATGGCCATATCCTGCTGTGGCCATACCTCTCAGCTGTACAGATTCACACAGGTTACCCAGAGGCAGGGCTCATATATCTGGTCATTACCCCTTCACATTGTGGTTTACAAGCAGGTTTGTAGCCACCCATTCCTGTGTTTGCAGGCAGGGATAGTATGGGCACACATCAGAGTTTCAGACTTCACACACTCCATGGCATCCATGCTTCTACCCCCCTGTTATTCTATCCTCTTCCTAACATTATGCAAGCAATATCTGATAAGTATCCCTATAGTTATCACTTCATCCCAGCAGTATTTAGGGGTTGGTCCACAGTTCATGCAGTAGGACATGGTGGACATGCTACTGGGATTTGTCGACATGGCCTTGCATTTGTGTTCTGTGGACTGTGTTATGTCATTATTTGGGACTCCATGAGATAACATACATTGGCAGTATGGGTGAGACACAGGCCTTTGACAGAGGACTGTGGACCATTTGGTAGTGATTCAGGAAATCTGTAGCAGTCCAGTGCATTCTGTCACTCCTACAGTCCCAGGCTGCAAGCCACTGTGTTCCCCTGGGGTGGCAGGGTAGGTGTGCAAGCTGTTAATGACAATAGTTTCTGTCCTTATTAATCCAGTGGTGTGGATGCTGGCAGGGTGCTACTTACAGCTAGGGACACACCTGCATGGGACACCTCTTCAGCATGCTGCATTCTGTGGGCATTCCCATACATAAGTGGGGGTCATATTGTGCTCATTCCCAACAGCAGGGATATGACCTGTGAGGAACCTGTGGCTGATGGTGGGGTGAGCTGAGTGCATGTGTGCTATGGAAACTACTTGCAGCTGACTCACAAATATATATGGGGCATTCCCCTTATGCTGGCTTGTGCAGGGACATCAGTGGTTTCTCAGTACTTCATAACTGTGCCTGTTGTAGTCTGCCTGTGTTTGGCCAGACTACATCAGTATTCCATACTACACAGACAACTAATGTGCTGCTAACCTGTATGTACAATTCCAAAGGTGTGTCCATTTGACAGTAACATCTTATACACTTTCTGTCTAGGGTACTTCCACCTGTGTACTGTGTGTATTTCTGGGCCCACATTCATGCCATGTCCATCTTTCAGATATTACATTCAAACAATTAGTATGGATTACTGCTGGATTGGATCTTGTTGGGATGCATTGTGTTTGGCACTGCAGTTGTTAGAACTTGGCCCTGTCATCAACAGTACTAGCCATTGGCCACCAGGACACAACCCTCCATGCCTACATGCTGACCACTTTCACACAATATACAACACACAACAACCTAACACACAGAGCCCTGCATATTGTACACGTGGAACAATCTATCATGCTAATTTGGCCAGCTCAGATAATCTGTGCTGCACTGTTATTATACCCACACGTACATGTTACTACATTTCTACACAGGATTGTAGGAGGGGGGCACACCTGACAACTGTAAATATTTGCTATGACTGTACTGGAATTTCAGGTACTCTGTTGACTTCCGTTTTATTCTGTATTCTGCCCTATCATGCAGACTAGAGGCATATCAGTGTAGTACAGATCTTAGGTTTTATTGACCTACATTTCAGTTTCAGACTTCTTACAGTTCAGAACTAACATCCCACTGCCTGACCTGTCATAGTCTCTCTGTGTAGGTCTTGAGGGGGGCTTATCTTCATTGCCATCAATCAGAGGCCATAGCACAGCCTTTCTTTGTGGTCATCTACACCTGTCCTGTTGGCTGAGACTGTTGTTGGGTATGTGAGCTTCACTGACATGCATGTGTGTGTCCTATGGACACACATTTTTCCCACCACATGCCCAGCAGTGGGATTTATCACCTTGTCTAGTACTGCCTACTGTGTTGACACCAGTATTTGTTATGGATTTCATCCTGCCCATATAGGTGCAAACTATCTGTTGCCATCCCATTCAGCCACCCAATTCCCTTGCATGCTCACATCCGTACCATAGATACAAGTAGCAAAACATACTACTCCATTCAGCAATTGATAGTGAAAGTGACTTACCTTGTGGCTGTGCCAGTATTGAAGATGGTGCTGGAGGGCTGACTATGTCGGATGCACATAGAACACTCACTATACATGGTTAAGCACAGGTAGTGTCATGTTTGGCATTCTTTTTCCTGTTTGTGCGAGTCAGAGAGAGGTGTCATTCCCTGAGTTCCTACAGTGTTAGTGTATGTGCTATGCATTGCCTCATTGCCAAAGCCTGGGCATACTGGGCACACGTCCTTATTCCTACAGGGGCAGGCTCAGGTTGTTCCTCCTCCGAGTCACTCTGTGCCTGTGCTGGCCTTTTCAATGGTGGGGGGCTGTGTGGCCCTGCCCTGTGCTGTTCCTGGTGCAGCTGTTCCTGCAGGATCATATTGTGTAGCATGGGATATACAATAACAATTTGGGTACATGTAGCTGGAGAGTACTGCAAGGCTCCGCCAGATATGTCCAGGCACCGGAACCGTGACTTGAGCATCCCAAACACATGCTCTATTATGATTCTGGTTTGTGCGTGTGCCTCATTATGGAGTTCTTTTTTGGGTGTGTGCACATTTTTGATCAGTTTCATCAGCCATGGCTCCAGTGCGTAACCAGCATCCCCCACTAGGTGGCCATATGGGATGTGTCCATTGGCAAATCTCTGTTACAGCTGCATCATATGCCAGATGTGGGAGTCGTGATAGCTTCCAGGGCTGCCAGCACATATTATAATGCCCTGGGCATCGCACATGACCTAGCAGCTGATGGAGGGGAAGCCCTTGTGGTTTATGTAGACACTACCCCACTCACCAGGTGTTACTTTGATTTGTAAGTGCATGCAGTCTATAGCACCCACTACCTCAGGGTATTCTGCTCTTTGGTGGAAGAGATGCATATTGGAGATGCATAAGTGGAGGTGGGATTACATCAAGGTTCAGCTCTGAGTCCTTTCTTATTTGCAATGGTGATGGACAGGTTGACAGACGAGATCAGACAGGAATCCCTGTGGACTATGATGTTTGTAGATGACATTGTGATCTGTAGTGAGAGTAGGGAACAGGTGGAGGAGACCCTGGAGAGGTGGAGATATGCTCTAGAGAGAAGAGGAATGAAGGTCAGCAGGACTAAGACAGAACATATGTATGTGTGTGAATGAGAGGGAGTATAGAAGAATGGTGAAGATGCAGGGAGTAGAGGTGGAAAAGGAGGAGGAGTTTAAATACATGGGATCAACAGATCAGAGTAATGGTGAGTGTGGAAGAGAGGTGAAGAAGAGAGTACAAGCAGGATGGAGTGGGTGGAAAAGAGTGTCAGGAGTGATTTGTGACAGACAAGTACCAGTAAGAGTGAAAAGGAAGGTCTACAAGAGGGTAGTGAGACCAGCTATGTTATATGGGTTGGAGACAGTGGCACTGACAAAAAGGCAGGAGTCAGAGCTTGACGTGGCAGAGTTGAAGATGTTAAGATTTGCACTGGGTGTGACGAGGATGGACAGGATTAGGAATAAATATATTAGAGGGTCAGCCCAGGTTGGAAGGTTTGTAGACAAAGCCAGAGAAGCAAGATTACGTTGGTTTGGACATGTACTGAGGAGGGATGCAGAGTATATTGGGAAAAAGATGCTAAGGATGAAGCTGCCAGGTAACAGGAAAAGAGGAAGGCCTAAGATAAGGTTTATAGATATGGTGAGAGAGGACATGCAAGTGGCTGGTGTGACAGAGCAAGATGCAGAGGACAGGGAGAAATGGAAACAGTTGATCCGCTGTGGCGACCACTAATGGGAGCAGCCGAAAGAAGAAGAAGGTGGAAGAGATATATATTGCTGGTCAACACCTCACGGTTATCGTGGAAATATATGTGCTCACCGACATGTGCTGACAAGGCATCCAGGAGCTGGTGGAGTACCCTAGATGCTGATGCCTGTGAGATCCCCATGATATCCCCAGTTGGACTTTGGAAGGTACCTGTGGCTAGTATTCTTAAGCCTACACATACCTTGGTATCCACTGGAATGAGTTACCCTCTGTTGGTTCTGTGACTGAGGTGTGGCCTGCACAACTCAACAATTTGCTGTAGGAGGTCCCTGTCCACCCTATAGCGTTCCACTACCTCCAGCTCATGTAGTCCATGGTAGGTTACCCTGGGTCTGTACACTCTTTTCCTTCTCTCTCTAAAATGTGTAAAAATCTGTTAACCATCTTACTGTGTAATTTAATTTAATCATGACTTACGCTCGGGATTAACTCTAACCTGTGGAACTTGTTTAACTTGCTTACTTATGTAATCTCTGTAAATAGTCTGTTTGTAATATGTAATGCTGGTATTATGTAATGCTGTATCTGCTTACCCTTGGAGCTTTTCTCCCCGGGCCTCCGCTGAAAATGGACATGCATCCAGTCGAACCATCCCGGTCAACAAATGTAAAATAAAAATAAAAAAATTCTCCTCACTGTGGGTTGGTCATCAGCATTCTCATCCTCACCAACCTCAGCCTCTTCCACATATTGATTTATGAGAGCAAAGGCAGCCTCTTCCATTTTATTGGTTCTGTTAGATAAAATTTCCCCGTTTGTGTACACCGGTGGTGTAGAGTTTTTGGGAAAAAAACAGAGGGAAAGGTGTTTGCATAGTTTATAGTAGTGTGCTGGGCTGGGCTGCTGCCTGCGTAATTGGCTGATTCTGATACATTTCACCTGCCAGCTATGCTAGCTCTCCTTGATTACCTTCCTACTGCTGTATTCCCTTCCCATTGCCTTCCTGTTTAAGCCCCGAGGTGCGCCATGCAAACCCAGTGCTCAGATGTGAACGGAGCTATTTCCTGTTTTTTTTTTTTTTTTTTTTTAAATGGAGCATGGCGCACACACCCATTTAAATGATGTAAATACTCCTAGGCACCCTCAGACACCCCCCCCCCTTCCTTAGCTGTGCTTAGCTAAGGGCAAACACAGGCCACAAAGCTCCAATAAGCTTACAGCATGCATGACACACCCCCTTATGAAGTCATCTAGCTCTTAGGCTTACACTATGGTCTTACTGCACCTACACGGCTGGGTGCAAGCTAGTTCTGAGGGGAAATCTGTGATTCAGTATCATTGCCCTCATTTGCATATGATTGATTGCTAATGCATGGTTACAAAACTGACACTCAGCCTTCCCCTTTAGCAATGACTATTTCATGGTCTTGTTGTGTTATGCATGCCATTGACTATTATGGCAAAATCATGATTTTGGTTTAAAAGCTTATTTCCAGCTTTTATTATTATTTTCTGGCCGATCCCGTTTGCGCACCGCTGCCCTGTGCTTAAACGGCTGAAATTGGCCAACAAAAAAAAAAGTTAATTTTTATAATTTTGAAATTAATTTTCATGCCTTTGGCCGTATATTTGGCCTTTGGCATGCCTAACCCTTCTAATACATGTGTTTGTATGTGCTGGCATGCCTTTGTTTTGTAGTTTGCAGAAATGTATTCAGCTACTGGCTGAATACATTTCTACAGTCTACATTATTCCTGCACGGACATCTGCCTGCTTTCTGGATTGCTAATTCACCTCATTTGCATGGTTTTCACAAGCAAAATGAGGTAATTATCATACAGGGACAGTGTCCATGCAGGAATAGTGCAGGAGCACTCGTGCACGTCCTGGGAGCTTATTCCAGGATTGCACGGCAGCCATATTGCCTGCAGCAGCTCTTGCAGTATTTCTGCACACCGTGCAGAGCTTGTTGAATCCTAGGAATTATTTAGTGACTTGTGTGATCTGCCAGAAAACCTTAAATTTTATGAGGAACAGACCAAAATTATGAGGCAAAAATCTGGATATTTTGTGAAAATCTGGACAGTTGAAAGTTTTGGTATTGGAATTAAATGATTATTTTTACCAAAGCTTTTAAAAGTATATGTTCATGATATAGTGATTCAAAGAAAGGCTTTATTGAATCAAGGTTAAGTTTATCTTATCATTTTTTTAATCTGCTGATCCTTGTTTACCTGATATGTAAATCAGTTTGTTAAGCCATAGATAGCAAAGCTGGGGTGAAAGGACAGTAACTTTGGGTGAAAATGTTAGTGGATGCTGTTGCCACAGTATAAGAGGTGTCAACAGGTACATGCAATAAATAATAGTAATAATTAAAGTAGCTGTAACTGTAGTCATGGCTACTTAAATGTAAAAGTAAAACTAATGTTATGTTATGACTGTAGCATCTCTTAATACAGTTTAGGAAAGGTATTTGACAAAGTGTGGCAAAGAGCTATTATACAGATACATAACAGCCATTTATGAAATTCAAACGTCTTTCTTTAGCCTAAATGACAGTCAGTGAACTTTAATAAGGAGCTACCTATACACCACAAAGCATAAATAAGCAGTAATATCAAAATAAGGGACTCAGTAGATGGAAATGATGATAAATAATATGAAAGAATGATTCACAGATGTATACATACCACAAAAATGAGCCTTCTCCAGAGTTAATGACCACAGTAAAATCCAATGTCATCATCAGGCATGTGTTTGTCCTGCTGAAGGCCCACTTTTTTGCCATATAGATGTATCTGGTGATGTCCTTCAGTATGACACTGGCACATGTAGTGAGATAGTTTCCGTATGTGGTATTGAGAAAATAGTTATAGTATGGACTACTCATAGGTTCATAGATGTATACTAGGCTTACTACCACTGAAGCCTTTATAAGTTCTGACATCCAACACAAATGTACCACATTAATTACAGTGTCCTGGAGGTTATTTTAAGGGGCATATGTTAGTTAAGGCATGATTTAATGGCTAAGTCTATCCATCAAAAACAGATGTCAGACTAGGGGTGATTTTTCATTTTCTCATGCACTCATCCAGGTTGATCTTGTATAGAGTTAAGGATGGGCTCTGCTACAAATGGATGGGAAGCCTATTTTAGAGAATGGGGATTCTCTGAAATACATACCTGTCCCTCCAGCATGTACCATTTAAGTCACAAAGTTTAAATCCTTAGATGTGGTAGTTCTGGTGCTTGTTTAGTTTGTGGATATGCAAAAGGTCCATCAGTGTGAGACCCAAGGATGCCTTGTATGCCAGGTGTAAATCTGCAGGCTGTAGGAACCGAGTATGAAGATATAGGGCTTTGAGGTGATCTGCACAAGACATTCCCCCAGATTTATGAAACCCTGTAGGATTAGTCTAAGAACTATTTTCGGCAATATGGCCGATGTGCGATCCAGGAACGAGCTCCCGGGACGTGCACGTGAGCTCTTAGACTAATCCTGCATGGACCGAGCTCCTGTATGCAAATTGCCCTCATTTGCAGGTGAAAACCATGCAAATGAGGGTAATTTGTGATCCAGGAAGCCGGCAGCTGTCACTGCAGGATGAGTGCAGTCTCCAGAAATGTACTCGGTTAGTAACCGAGTACATTTCTGCAAACTACAAAACGGTGCTATGACAGCTCCAAATAAAGGCTGCATATTATTGAAGAAGCATGCCAATGGCCAAGTAGAAGGCCATTGGCATTGCAAACTGTTTAAAAAATAAAAAAAATAACTTTTTTTTTTTCACCGATCTCGGCGGTTTAAGCATAGGCAGCAGCACGCAAACGGGATCAGGGGGAAAATAATAAAATAAACCTAAAGTAAGCATTCTAACTAAAAGCAGTATTCTGCCATGCAAGTCAATGGCAGGCATAAGACAACCTGGCCAGTGAGTAATGGTAGCTAAGGGGGGAGGCTCAGTGTGGGACATGTAACTATGCATTAGCAGGTAATCATATGCAAATGAGGGGAAGGATAGTGAATCCCAGATTTCCCCAGGTTGTGAGGCAGGTCCCAAAAGTGAAAGAGTATAAATAGCCGGGTGCAAGACTAGTATATAGGTGACATCATGGGGGGGATGTCAGGCATACTGTAAGTGGATTGGAGCCCTGTGGCTTGGGATTGCTCCTAGCTTAGCACAGCTAAGCTAGGGGTTTGCCTAAACCTGCCTAGCACTCTTTACAAAGTGTAAGTGTGTGTGCATGCCATGCACCTGGTTTTACAAGAAGAAAAAGGAAGTTAAACCAAGAAATAGCAGCTCTCTGCACATTTGAGCACTCCATTTGTGCAGCGCGCACATGGGCTTAAACAGGGAGGCAATGAGAAGGGAAAACAGCAGTAGAAAGGTAATCAAGGAGAACTAGCTTAAATGGCAGGTGAAATGTATCAGAATCAGCCAATTACACAGACAGCAGACCAGCCCAGCCCAGAACACTACTATAAACTAAGCAAACATCTTCCTCACTGGTTTTTCCACATTCTACACCACCGGTGTATACACGCGGGGAAATTTTAACAAACAAACCTAAAAAATCTGAAGGACTGCAGCAGGCAACATAGAACAACATGTACAAGAGGCTGAGGGTGGTGAGAATATGAATGCTGCCAAACAACCCACAGTGAGAAGATGGAGAAGAGTGTACAGACCCAGGGTAACCTACCAGGGGCTACATGAGCTGGAGATAGTGGAGCACTAGAGGGTGGACAGAGACCTCCTACAGCAAATTGTTGAGCTCTGCAGGCCACACCTGACACACCAAACAGGCAGAGGGGAACCCATCCCAGTGGATACCAAGGTATGTGTAGGCCTAGGTATAGTAGCCACAGGTACCTCCCAAAGCACAACTGGGGATATCATGGGGATCTCACAGGCATCAGCATCCAGAGTATACCACCAGTTCCTGGATGCCATGTCAGCACATGCCAGTGAGCACGTATATTTTCTCAACACACATGAGGTGATGACCAGCAATATGCATCTCTTCCACCAAACAGCAGAATACCCTGGGGTAGAGGGTGCTATAGACTGCTTGCACATATGCATCAAAGCACCACCCGGTGAGCAAGGTAGGGCCTGCATCAACCACAGGGGCATCCCCTCCATCAACTGCCAGGTTGTATGTGCTGCCTATGGCATTATAATGAATTTGTGAGCTGGCTGCCCTGGAAGTTATGACAATTCACTCATATGGCATCTGATGCAGCTGTACCACAGATTTGCCAATGTGGACATCTCCTACGGTCACCTAGTGGGGGATGCTGGGTACCCACTGGAACTGTGGATGATGACACCCATCAGAAATGCACACACACCTGAACAACAACTCCATAATGAGGCACACGCACAGGCCTGACATATAATAGAGCATGTGTTTGGGATGCTCAGGTCACGTTTCTGGTGTCTGGACACATCTGGTGGAGCCTTGCAGTATTCACCAGCTACATGTACCCAAATTGTTATGGCATGGACTGTGCTACACAATATGATCCTGTGGAAACAGCTGCAGCAGGAACAGCATGGGGCAGAGCCACACAGTCCCCCACCAATGCCAAGGCCTGTACAGGCACAGAGTGACTCAGAGGAGGAACATCCTGAGCCTGCCCCAGTAGGCAGAAAAAGGCATGCCCAGTATGCCCTGGCCTTGGCAAAGAGGCAACATATAGCACATGCCCTGACACAGTGGGAACCCAGGGAATTACACCTCTCTCTGACTCACACAAACAGTAAAAGGGATGCCAAACATGACACTACCTGTGCTCATCACGTATAGGGAGTGTACTATGTGCATCCAACATAGGTAGCCCTCCAGCACCATCCTCAAGTCTGGCACACCCCCAAGGTAAGTCAATCAACCTACCAATTTCCAAATGGAGTAGAATGTGTTGTTACCTGTAGCTATGGTATGGATGTGAGCATGCAAGGGAATTGGATGGCTGAATGTTATGGCAGCAGACAGTAGACACCCATAGTGACACCATGACATCTGTAACACATACTGGAGTCACTATAGTAGCCAGTACTACACAGGGTGACAAAACCCACTGCAGGAAATGGGCTGAGCGACATATGTGTCCATAAGACCCACACATGCCAGTCAGGAAGGTTCACCTACCCAACAACAGTCTCAGCCAGCAGGACAGGTGTAGACAAAGACAAACAAATGCTGTACTATGGCTTCTGAATGAGCCCTATGGGTAACCCCTCCCCCAGGCCTACACAGACAGACTACAGCAGGCCAGGCAGTTGGATGTAAGTTGTGAAGGCTAGGAAGTAAGAAAATAATATGTAGGTAATTAAAGCTAAGATCTGTAGTACACTGGTATGCCTCTAGCCAGCATGATAAGTAAGACAACAGATTGAAATGGAGTACCTGACATACCAGTACAGTCCTAGTAAACATGTACAAGTGTCAGGTGTGCCCCCCCCCATCCTATGTATACTTATAGTAACAGTCAGGTGTGCCTCCACTCCTGTGTAGAAATGTTGAAACAGTCAGGTGCCCCCCAACTATGCAGAAATATAGAAACAGTCAATGCCAAATGACCAATTGATACCTTGCAGACACAGCATGCTACCTGTTGGTATACAACACAAAGGTCAGCACCGCAGTACAAACTACCTGAACTTGATCCACACCTGCAATACAGATGGCCATACTGGGCATGCTCACACACTTAAACACATGAAGGCCATATCTGCAAACACCAGTGGACCAGACATATCTGGCAGTCGCAGTTCTTAGTGCAGACATATGGCAGTATGCACCACTCCTGCCTTTCACACAGAGTGGATAGGAATACAGACACATATGTAAGGACAACACACTATAATAAGCCAAAGGTAGACGGACATAGATGTGTGGAAGAGGGTGACCGTGACAAGGAGCCATCTGGGCCTGTCCCACCCAGCACACAGCCAAAGGGCCCCAAACACATGAGGTGCAGATGTCACTTACTGCAGATACTAGCCACCAGTATCTGTCAGCGTGACAGACTATGTGGTGCACGTGCCAGCTGTGCAACATGACTGTACAAGGAAGTAGTTATCTAGTATATGTATACATGTACCTGTGACATATGACCCTGTGTGTGCCCGCATGTGGCATGTCAACCCCTACATGAATGGGTTATGGCCCATGAACACACCGGCCTCCCCATAGCAGTATTATGACAAGCCTGCTAAGGTCATCCAATGTGAAATACACCTTTGGATGACCTTAGCAGGCTTGTCATAATACTACTAAGGTCATCCAATGTGAAATACACCTTTGTGAGCACTGTAGCTCAGTAATCTCCATGGCGCATCCCATAACTGCTTATTGCTATAATGATAAACTAATTAGGTAGTAGTTATAATGCAATTGTGTGAGTGTGTGTTTGTGTGTGTGTCTGTCTCTGACTGTGTCGAGAGAAATGCTTTTTAGGCTACTCACACTCCGTACAATTCATATACTCAACTTTGGCAAGGCTGCTGATGTTACTCATCTAGACATACACCTCTGGAAAGGGTGTAGCAAAATAATCTCCGTAGAATGTCCTGTAACTGCATACTGCTGTAGTGTGATAATGTAGTTAGGTAGATGTTCCAACCCCAGACTTGGCAACTGTGTGTGTGTGTGTGTGTGTGTGTATGTGTCTGTGTGTGTGTGTGTGTGTGTGTGTGTGTGTGTGTGTGTGTGTGTGTGTGTGTGTGTGAATCTGTGTGTTCGTCTCTCTTTGACTGAGTAGATAACAATGCTTTTTAGGGTACTCACACTCCTTAGAATTCATATACTCAACTTTGGCAAGGCTGCTGATGTCACTCACATAGAAATACACCTCTGGGAAGGTTGTAGCTCAGAAATTTCTGTAGCACATCCTGTAACTGTGTACTGCTGTAGTGTGATTTAGAACTGTGGTAGGGTTCCATCGCCACCCATGGCAGTTCTGGATGTTTTGTGTGTGTTCCAATGTCTGTGTATGGAACAATGCATTATAGGCTACTCACTTGCAGTACATTTCAAATGCCCTACTTTGGCAATCCTGCTGATGTCATTCATTGTGAAATACAACTTTGTGGAAAAAGTTCTGTAGTAATCCCTGATGTGCTTTAGTGTGATATAGGCCTTGGTCAGGGGTTCAATACGTACACATGTTGGTTGTGAATGTTTTGTGTGTTTGTCTCACTGTCTATGTAGGGAGCAATGCATTTTAGGCTAGTCACTTGCAGTACAGTTGAAATGCCCTACTTTGGTAATCCTGCTGATGTCATTCAATGTGAAATGCATCTTTGGGGTAGAAGTACTTCAGTAATGTCCGTTGCATGTACTATAACGGCATAGATCATAGGTTCATAGGTTCATAGATTAGTACTAGGCTAACTGCCCTTGTGAGCCATTTTAAGCCTAGCCAATTATCCCGTGTGAGACTCAAACCCTGCACCTTGTGTTTGTAAGGCAAACACCTTAACCATTAAGCCTCCCTCCCAATGTGCTGTAGTGTAATAAGCTAGTTAGGTAGGAGTTCAACTCCAAGACATATGCTATAGTGTAATAAGCTAGTTAGGTAGGGGTTCACCTCCCAGAGATGACAAGTGTGTGGAGGTGAGTGTGAGTATCTGACACTGGTGAGCAATGTGGAGGGGGTTTTGCTTATTTCTTTTATGGTGGCCCTACTATACAATATCAAGCATACAGGGATAACAGATGTAAATTAGCTGAGAGGCTGGGGTGCAAAGCCATACCCATACATGTGACATCAAGGCCAGCCAATCACAGTTAGCAACCCCACTATTACCCAGAGCACACACTGAATCCATGTGTCATATGCACACACATGCCTAGGAAACAGACAATAAGTGGGTAGTACACTGCATATAGGCCACTGATAGTAACTATGCAATGATAGCAGTGGGCTACAGAGGGCATGTCACCCTGTCCATCTGTCCAATATGCATGTACATGCAGACAGTGCACCTCCACCATGTTCCCCAATGGACACCTGCACCACCTATGGTGCCTTCCCATGTGACTCACAATGGACATACCATGCCTAACAACATTCTCTGTATGGGCAGATGACACTGACATCAGGGAATACTGTTAGTATGCTATCAATGTAGGTGCAGGGTAAACCTGATGCCCATTACCCATTCCTGCCACAGGTGGGCTAGACTGGCACATCTAATGATAATCTGTGTTCACAACATGGGCCAGACACCCCAGGTACAGTAGCACATGCCACTGTACATGCATGTGGGAGGTGTGCACATCCCAGACATCATCCATGTCATGTACTAAGGAATACATACATGGCAAGTGATGCACAGCATTGGCCACACACAGTAGTCACACAGGTGACTGGATGGGGGATGCAATACCCACCTGTGTGGGCAAATGCAGACATGACAGGCCTGAGCCACAATGCAGACCATTGTCATGTGGCTTGATGCCAAGTTATACCCATCGCCTACCCTTGTACAGCCTGCTGGCACAGTTGACCACCACACACCCGTGCATACATGCACCCATGCATGTCAGAACTGGCACCCTGTGTGTTTGTGTGTATGTTGTATGGTGCGTATGTCCACATCCACACTCACTACAACCCCCAGGGCATACTGAAGCATGCTGTCTGATGTCTGACACATCCTCATACTCTTTCCCCATACGACCTCCATGTGACCGATGTGGTGCATGTGATACCTGTACATTGATGTGTTGTGGCAATCCCACTAGTGATGAGTTGCACTCCTGGCCCTGCCAAGTGTGTCAATGTGTGTGCATTCCTGTGTGAGTGTGAGTATGCAGACAGGCATGTGTATGTCACCTACTGTATATCTACCGTATCCCTGTTGCAGATGTCACTCACCATCACATATATGTTCTGAGTGCTCCACAGCAGATAACCCACGTGGTGCATCCAATAACTGCATCAGACTGTGATAGCACTACATAGTTGGGGGGTTGATACACTGTGCTGGTAGGTGTGTGACACAAACATGCTTCAATTTTACTCTCCCACCACTCCCTGACATGTATTTGTCTCTGTCTGCCTCCCCCACCCCCTCTCTGGTGGATGTGGAGGCCCACACCTGCTTTGCTTAGGCAGCAGCATGTGTATTTTAAGTGATGCTCATGATCAGCTGATGGCCTCTGCATGAATTGCAGCCCTCCCCTAGCTGATTGAATGTGGAACAGCTGTGGTAACATTCCCATAGCCAAATGCATGGAAACACACTCCAATACCTAGGAACATCATGGTGGTGTTGGCCCTTTTCAGTCACGGTGAGAAGGAACTAGATCTGCTGTTTGGCAAACAGCATCTCAGATGGATTGGGGATTTACCTCTAACATACACTGTGGAAAGAGGGCAACGAACAGGAGGGGGATGTGCCTGACCTGACTACAGACTGTAAGTGCTGCTATACTGCACTTGGAGTAATGTTGGTATAACAGTGTTTGTCTGGATATGCCTGTCGTACATGTTACAATACCTGCCATGTCAGTTCCATGTATATGAGGAATCCCCATCTGCAGGGTCATCTGCAGACTAGGCAGTGTTGTGCCTTTGGTTTCATGTGTTAGCCACGGTGCATCTATCTGTGGAACGCAGAAGGTAGTGTGATTATTGCAGTCTGTAGATGGTGAAGGCCGTGACAGTTACTGACTTCATATCCCTCATAGGACATATGTTGCAACAAACTCCGTTACAATGGTAAATGTATGAGGTTATCACAGCAACATGTCTATACTGGCCCTGTGTATGTGCTGTCAGCCACACTTCTGTCAACCTTTGTACATATGTCGTGCATGAAGTGGTGCATATGTGCTGTACCACAAATAGTGTCATCATATCTGATAACAAGCCAGTGATATATCAGATTGCTACACATGTCATGTACAGTAGGGGTTATATATCATGACATAACCTGGACATTCTGTGGATGTTTGTGCAGTACTGAGGTCTGTGTAGTGATGGTGAATGTTGGCAGTGTGTGTATTGTTAATATGTACATTAGCCTGTCTACAGACTGTGGTAGATGTCATTGTTCTAGCGCCCCTTCTATCTGATGTTACATGCTGCCCCACTGTATGGTACCATTTTGCCATACATGCTTCTAGGGTCATACACACATGCCCCATACCACAGACAGCCATCAAACCAAACTATGTAGCAGCCCAGTATATGTAGGGTCATTCTGTGAGTGGCACATATGAGGATGGTGTAGAACAGATAGTCCATATACTGTAATAATATGCTAGCTTACCATATGTGGCTGTGGCTGTGTTCACCTAGGTTTTGGTTATGCTCTTTTACACAGGTGTATCTTACCCTGTGCTGTAACATGGCTGTTGAGCCTGCTATATATGCAGGTACATGTGCATTCCCCCATATGAGATGTAGGCCAGTGTTGAGCCAGTCTGCCTGTAGCCAGCACAGTGCATTATTACATGCCTAGCAGTCTAGTGTATGTACCCAGTGAGATGTCATGTGCAGATACTTGCCAGATGTACTGCTGCCAGACTTCCCTTAAAAGTCATGTATGTCAGACAGAGCAGTGGGATGCTGTACAGATATATGTCAATTTCTAGTGGGTAGTATGTGTCCATGGCACCCCTGTACCAGTAGTTATTATGTGTCAGGCCAGACAGGAGTGTGTGAATCCAAAACCTATGGTGGCAAATGTATACCAGTCGTTATGTATTTTACCCATCTACATGGCTGTCTACATCCATATTGTCAGGCCTGGTACACATGTTGTGCACTAAAGGATTATGTGTAAACGTCTGGACTGTACAGGGTGTGTCAAAAGTTCCACATATATTGGCCAATATCTCTGCTGCACTCCTCAGGGGCATTACATGCTAGCGGCAGTACTTTACAATAATTTCCTTAGGATGTCTGTCAGTAGCCAATGGCACACATGTTATAAGCAGATGTCACCTTCCACACACACCATGTCTGTGAAGACAATCCCAATGACAGTAGCAATAGTAAAGTAATATGTGTGCTATACATACCTGACATCCCCTTGCACTATGACTTTGGGACTATAGGGGCTGGGGTAGGGCTACACTCCAAGTCCAGGACATATGGTGGAAATATATGTACATACTTATCCAGACAGCCATATATATATATATATATATATATATATATATATATATATATATATATGTATGTATGTATATATATATATATATATATATATATATATATATATATATATATATATATATATATATATATATATATATATATATATATATATATATATATATATATATATATATATATATATATATATATATATATATATATATATATATATATAATTACACATGTGTACTACTTTCAGTTACCACTATCATGGCAACCACCCACTATGTGGGTGCACTCCCTTTACATTTCCTGTGTGATGGACATTCTTCCTGTGTGTGGGTATCAGTGTTACATACAGCAGCTAGCAATACCTCTTACAGGAGAACCTGCAAACTCAGAGTGGCCACATATTTGTAGTAGGATCAGGAACTACAGAAAGACTGTGAGTAGAGCTGTGTTATGCTTTGTATAGTACTGGTGTTACAGGGTGTGTGCTTGTACATACTAGTATATCTTGGAATGCAGTCTGTCTGCATAGCTCACTACTGTGAGCCTATCCTCTTGCTGGACAGAGGTATGCCTATCATGTGTTGTCTGTCCACCACACAGGTCCTGTGTCAGATATTACACTGACAGTGTGTGTGCTGTGTGCTATCAGTACATGGCTACATCCATTTTTGTATCTAACCTCAATTCCCTGACTAAGGGTATGTTGCAGACTATCCTGTAACACCAGCACCTTGCTTAGTGTATGGCAACAGTGTTCCACATATGTGCCTGTGTTCCAGTCTTTGTCCTCCATCGACATACCAAGCTTTGCACATATGTCATGCTGTTGGGAGTTGTTCTGTAGTGGGCTGTGAGTATATCACACAGCCATTGCTGTCATTAGTCCACTGCTTTTGTATCTCCCACACATACAGTGGGGCTGGGGCCATATATGTGTGGGCATCACCTACATAATACAAGTGTGCCCTTATGCACTCCAGAGGCTAGTGTATGTAACAGTGGTATATGGGCCTGTATTATTGAGTGTATGTGGGGAGCACCATAAATGACCTAGGCTGTTAAAAAATGCGGGGGTATCAGGGGTGAGCTGCCACAAGGTATCTGGATATACAGTACTGTATACTTCACCTATATTGACATTACTTACATGAATTGAGGTACTGCAAGCCTATTGCCTCCTGCCATACAGACTGTTCTGTTTGTCAGTGTGCTCGTGATGGTGTCAGTTATGCCTTGTTATGTACCAGTTAAACCCATTTGATGACAAAATGTCTTTAACTCCTACTGAGTTTGTACAGAGTGTAGACAGAGGCTGCTGAACTACACATCTGCAGTACATACTGTTGATTGTTTGGTATTTTGTGGTCCAGTCTGCCTTCACTATTGTAAAATTTGAAGGGCTTGGCCTGGACAGCAACAGCTGTGAACCTTTCCAGACTACTGTATTAGTGTAACTCTTTCACAGTTGCAGTACTCTGTTTATATGGTTGTCAGTATCTGAACAGCTATATGACATGGCATATAGAACTGTTATAGTACACAATTAAAGGATTCCCATTTCTGCAAAGCTGTGTGTGGTGTCTTTCCTATGACCTTTTTATGGGTATATGTTGCAAGCAATGATTGACATTTGTATGGGTGGCCCATACAGTGTCCAGTTGTTCAGGTGTTAACTGTAGGCATAATGGCTCATCCATATTGTGTACACCTTCTACATGTGTATCTTACTGTACATATATCTGCATGTGTATGTGTAGTCACATGGAAATATATATATGTATATGTATATATATATATATATATATATATATATATATATATATATATGTATATGTATATCTGTGTCTGTGTCTGTGTATCTATATCCTGGGGATGTTAATGGCTTCCACATATTACATGTCCTATGGGAGACAGACTGTACTTGGTAGTGTATTGCAAGGCGCACGTGTTTGGCTGTGGGGGATGCCTATTCATGCAAGACGTATAGTGTGCGGGGCCTCTCAACCCCATTAATGGTGCATGTGGACATATGTGTATTTGTTAATCTGCCATTGCTATCTACAGATGTATGGCCATATATATATATATATATATATATATATATATATATATATATATATATATCTGCTAACATATACATAACTATGTCCGTATATTCCTACATAGATATATATCTGCGTACACATATGTAACATGCTGTATATATGTAGAAATATAGGTGTAGACACATATATGTGTCGATTTAGGCATATGCATGTATATATGTGCATATATATTGATATATATGGATATAGTTTTAGAAATATATATATATATATATATATATATATATATATATATATATATATATATATATATATATATATATATATATATATATATATATATATATATATACAAACATATCTGTTTAAATATTAATATATTTACACACACATACATCTAGATGTTGGTATACATTCTCTATACTGTTGCATGACTGGACTGGATGATATGTTTCTGAAAACATCAAAGCTCTTTGTATCTGTCATGGCTTAGTGGTAAATCACTTTGTCTATGGTGTGCAGGGTACTTGGCTTGACCCATGCAAGAGCTGTTTATTTTGCTGCTCTGCAGGACACAGCTCCTTGAATACACAGTGATTAAGGCACTTAAAGCAGTTGTAAGCATGTTTGCGTGTGTTTGCGCAGGGCTAAGCAATTCCAACACAGATTAAGCAATTCAAAAGCTGAGTATAAGAAACTGCAACCAGACTTTAATAGTGTTTACCTCCACGCAAATCCATGCAAACCCACTTACAACTGCTTTAAAGTGCCTTAATTACTCTGTAGCCATCGGCCCTTGTTCTGCCTAACAACAAAATAAACAACCTCTGCTAGGCTCAAACCCAGGATCATGCACACCATAGCCAAAGTGATTTACCTCTAAGGCATCTCAGATATACACAATCCTACTGCATTCACAAACATATCCAACCCAGTCATTCAACAGTACAGAGAATGTATTCCAACATGTAGATGTATGTGTGTGTGAAAATATATTAATGTCAGTGGTGCCAGGACTGAACCCTGAGGTACTCCACTTGTCACTTGTCTGGGAATGGATTTGGAGTCATTTACACCTACAGTTTTGGTTCTGTCAGTAAGCCATGTGGCAAACCATCGAGTGGCATAGGGATGCATGGCCAGATTAGTAAGTCAATCTATATTTCTAGACTGTGGGATGGTGTTGAAGGGCTTGGTGAGGTCCACATAGGCTTTGTGGACTGCCTATTCAACAGCTATGCAGACTCAGACTAAGTCAAAGCAGTCAACCAGTTTCAGGAGACAAGACTGGCCCTCTATGTGCCCAATCAGTGTGGGGTCCAGTGTTTGAGGGTTTCCAATGTCTGCATTCAAAACTTCCCTGATAATGCATTCCATGGCCATGCAGATCAGGCTCACCAGACTGATGTGATGGTAGTTCCAGGGATCCAAAGTGGATCCCCCCTTGTGGAATGGGATAACTGCAGCTGTGTGCCACTCAGTGGGCACCATGCATGATGCGAGGCTATGATTACACATGACAGTTAGGTGAGTTGCCATTTAATTTTGTAGTTCATGTAGTACACAGCCCAGGATGTTATCTGGTCCCATGTATGCTGTATTCTTAGCTGTGGATAGTGCAGTTTCTGCCTGTGTGGCCATGATTACTGGGCAATGGAACTCTTTTTGTTTTGACATGGACCCTTTTGGGAGTGAGAGGTGGTGAATGTGGCACTAAATCAATCTGCCAAGATATTGGCACTGACCGTGGGAGCAGTCTATGTAATGCCATTTTGTTGTAGCTCAGAGCACTTCTGAGCATTGCCAGTTAGATTCTGGACATAACTATAGAATGTTATGTGGCTGTCTGTGGAATCTCTGGTGATGTTAGTTACATAACCAGCTTTGGAGGATTCCATGAGGGATCTCAATGTCTTACTGGGGCTGGTAAAGGAGTTGTTTGCATCCTTGGAATAACCTTTTTTCTTCAACAGTGTCTACCTTCTGTTGTATACTCTGTTAATGGCAGAAGACCACCAGACTGGCTTGCTTATTTTGGAGGTGGGCGTCATGGTTCTATGTGGGATGTCAGGAATTATGCACAAGTGGATGTGCTCATACAGTGCCTTAGAGCAGGATTCATCAGTTGAACTGTCAGCTCCTGTCTCCATGGGTGTCACAAATATTGTCACATCTGCCTTGAGTAGCATGAAGTTGGCTTTGGAGAGGTCTTTTATGGACAACTGTATATACATTCCTTTCACATGTTTAGTTTGATTAGCCTATGGTGGGATTACTTTGGTGAAACCTCAGTCTTATGTACTGTAATGTTGGCTTAGTGGTTAGTTACTGTGACTGTAGTGTGCAGGGTCCTGGGTTCATGACTTGCAAAGGCAGGTTATTTTTGTTCTGGCCAGAAAAGCGGTTAATGCATTCAGATTAATTAGGGCAATTCAGGTTAGTCACACTCCATACAATTCAAATGCCCTACTTTGGCAATCCTGCTAATGTCAATCACTGTGAAGTACACCTTTGGGAAAATAATACTCCAGCAATCTCGGTGGTGTGTGCTATAACAGCGTAATGCATTGTGCTATAGAACTCTAATAGGGGTTCTATTCTCACACATGGGAGTTGTGGATACTTTTGTGTCTGTTCCTATGCCTGTGTAGAGAGCAATGCATGTTTGGCAACTCACACTCACTACAATTCATTTGCCCTACTTTGTCAATCCTGCTGATGTCACTCACTGTGAAATAAACGTTTGGGGAAAGAGTACTCCAGTAATCTCTGTGGTGCATTCTATAACTGCATAGTGCTGTAGGTTCATAGGTAGGTACTAGATTATTGGCCTTAGGGCCTATACAAGCCCAGCCTAAAAGGTACCCTGGCTTTTGCCACCCAAGAAAATTATTTTCCTGTGCCACTGTTGAGCAGAGCCACAGAAGTGATTCCCAGGGTGTATTTCCCATTTCCCATCCAATCATCAAGAATTATCTTGAAGAGTGCTAATGAGGAGCTTTGTTTGATATAGATAGTTAGTTTATTCCAAAGTATGGCAAGTGTCTGGGACAGGAATCTATCCCTCCAACATGTTCTGTTTATTGTGGTGACAAGGTTAAGGTCCCTAGAGCGTGCAGCTCAGAGGGATTGGGATTTCTTTAAGTGGACCATGTCCAACAGCTCTGGGTTTGACATAGCTTTGGATGTTAGGCAGAGATCACCTCTAAGTAGGCGGAATGCAATGGAGTAAAGCTGGAGTTTTTTGAGATGGTCTGCATAGGGCATCTGTTTGAGGCCGGTAATCCTCTTTGTGAGTTATTTCTGCAGCCTTTCCAGTTGTTGTAGATGTCCTGTGAGGTACATATCAAAAGGGGCACTGAACTCTATAATGGGTCTAATGAGTGAAACCTTTTGTGATGAGGTGTGCCATGTAGAAAGATTTCCTGACTACTGTGGTGATGTGATTATCAAAGGAGAGACTACTGTCCACCTGTGTCCCAAGGTCTCTTATCACACTTTCGGTGTTATGTATACTATTGCCTATGTTGTACTTCATGGGTACAGAGTTTTTACCAAAGGGGATGATAATGCACTTTTTGGCATTGAGTTGAGGCCATGGCTTTGACACCAGGCATCTGTCTCAGTGAGGCCCTTTTGTAGGATGTCCACATTGTTAGGAGTTTCGATTATGGCTCCTAGTTTGCAGTCATCTGCAAACTTTGTTAGCCAAAGACCTTCTGTGTTAGCCTGCACTTCAGAGAAGTAGATAGCAAACAAGAGAGGACCCAGGACTGGACCCTGTGGTACTCCACTTGTCACTGGTCTGAAGTCGAATTTGGAGTCTGCTACTTTCACAGTGTGGGTTCTGTCAGTGAGCCAGCTGGCAACCCATCTTGTGACATAGGGATTTATACCTAGTTTAATGAGTTTATCTATAATTCCAGAGTGGGGGATGGTGTCAAAAGCCTTGGCAAGATCTAAATAGGCTGTGTGAACCACATTACCCTTGTCTACGGCTTTGGTGACTGCTTCAAAGAAGTCTATCAGGTTTAGGAGACATGATCTGCTTTTTACAAACCCAAACTGGGTGGGGTCCAGAGTTGGGAGATTACCAGTGTCTTTGTTTATAAGTTCCATGATGATACATTCTCTGGATCCCACCCAGTTCAGGTTTTTGAAAGGCAGATCATGCCTCCTGATCCTGATCGACTTCTTTGAGGCAGTCACTAAAACTGTGGATGAGGGTAAGCTGGTTCACACAGCCTATCTTGACCTCACCAAGGCTTTTGACACCATCCCCCATTCTGGAATTATAGCTAAGCTCACTAAACTAGGTATAAATCCCTATGGCACAAGATGGGTTGCCAACTGGCTCACTGACAGAACCCGCACTGTAAAAGTTGCGGACTCCAAATCTGACCTCAAAGCAGTGACAAGTGAAGTACCACAGGGGTCCATCCTGGGACCTCTCCTGTTTAGTATCTACTTTTCTGAAGTACAGGCTAACACAGAAGGCCTCTAGCTAATGAAGTTTGCATATGACTGCAAACTAGGAGGCATAGTCAAGTCCCCAAATGATGTGGACATCCTACAGAAGGGCCTCACTGAGGCAGATGCATGATGTCAGAGCCATGGCCTCAAGCTCAATGCCAAAAAGTGCAGTGTCATACCCTTTGGTAAAAACTCTGTACCCATGAACTACCACATAGGCAGCAATCTACTTAACACCAAATGCGTGATAAGAGACCTTGGGACCCAGGTGGACAATAGTCTCTCCTTTGATAACCACATTGCCACAGTAGTCAGGAAGTCCTTCTACGTGGCACACTTCATCATAAAAAGGTTCTCATCCAGGAAAAAAGAGGTCATTGTTCCCATCTACTCGTCACTCATTAGACCCATTATAGAGTACAATGCCCCTTTTGGAATGTATCTCACAAGACATCTGCAGCAGCTGGAAAGGCCACAGAAGTACCGCACAAAGAGGATTACTGGCCTCAAACAAATGCCCTACACTGACCATCTCAAAAAACTCCAGCTTTACTCTGTAGCAAATCGCCTACTCTGAGGTGATCTCTGCCTAACATATAAATCTATGTCAAACCCAGAGCTGTTGGATATGCTACACCTAAAGAAATCCCAATCCCTCCGAGCTACATTCTCTAGGGACCTAAACCTTGTCACCACAATAAACAGGACATGCTGGAGGGATAGATTCCTGTCCCAGAGACTTCCTATACTCTGGAACAAGCTACCCATCTATGTCAGGCAAAGGTCTTCATTAGCAATCTTCAGGAAAAATCTTGATGAGTGGATAGGAAATACACCCCGGGGATCACTTCTGTGTCTCTGTTGGACAGTGGCACAGGAAAATAACTTTCTTGGGTGGCGTAAGCTATGTAACTTTGCTGGCTAGGCTTACGTAGGCCCTTGGGTCAATAGCTTAGTACCTACCTATGAACCTATGGCCTTGCAGACCAGGCTCGTCAGGCTAATGGGGTGGTAGTTCCTGGGGTTCTGGCTCCCCCTTTGTGGAGTGGAATAACCATTGCTGTGCGCCATTCAGTGGGCACAAAGCCTGAGGAGAGGCTATGACTGAACATGGTACTTAGGTGGGGTGCCAGTTCATTCTGTAGTTCATGTAGAATGCAGCTTGAGATGTTGTCTGGTCCCATGGATGATGTGTTCTTGGCTTTGGAGAGTGTGGTTTTTCCCTGTGCAGCCATGATTACAGGAACTTTGCATTCTTCCAGTATAGAGATGGGCCCTTTAGGGGGTGAGAGTGGGGTAAAGTTAGCATTGAACCTATCTGCCAGGATGTTGGCTATATCAGTTGGGTCTGTATATTTAGTGCCATTGTGCTGTAACTCAGAGTAGATCTGAGTGTTGCCATTGAGATTCTTGACATAGCTATTGAATGCTTTGTGGTTTTCTTTAGAATCAGTGGCAATTTTGTTTTCATAACTAGTTTTGGAGGATTTTATGAGGGATCACAGCTTCTTACTGAGTCTGACCAGGGAGCTCCTCCACTCATGGGATTTTACTCTCTTTTGCAGCAGTTTCTTCCTTCTGTTGTACAGTTTGTTTATAGCAGGGGACCACCATATTGGCTTCCTTTTTTGGAGGATGGCATCTTGGTTCTCTTTGGGATAGCACGATCCATGCACTCATGTAAGTGCTTATAAAGTGCAATTGTGTAGGATTCAGTAGTCGTAACTGTATTGTCCATCTGCATAGGTGTCATGAAGTTCACTACTTCTGTCTTAAGAAGCATGAAGTTGGCTTTGTTGAAATTTTTTACCATGGTTTCCTTAATGGGGGGTGGGGGCAGGATGTGGATATCTAGGGTGATTAGCTTATGGTCGGATCTGACCAATGAGGCATTGACTTTAGGTGTGAAACACCGGTCACTCATGTTGGTAATGACTAGATATAGGATATTGTTGTCCTTGGTGGGGGTGTGGATAAGTTGATCCAGGGCATTGGAGTTTATGAATTCCAGAAAGCGTTGAACGAAGGAGTTGGTACATGAGTAGATTTCTCAGTTAATGGTGGGGTAGTTGAAATCGCCCATTATTAGGGTGTTTGGTTGAACCCTAATATTTTCCAGTACATCAAGAAAAGAGGAGTGGGAATCCTGGGGTATGGTGGGGGATCTGTAGCAAGCTACAATTTGGATTGCAGTTTTGCCCAGAGTTAGTTGCACTTGGATAACCTCGGATGCATTATGCTGAGCAACTAGCCTGGAGGTGTGGATATCCTTAATGAATACAGACACACCTCCGCCTTTGGTGTTCTGCTCCAGGTTACATGGCCGAAAAGTGTGGTATGAGTTATAACCTAATATTGCAGGGGTGGGCCTTGAACTAGGTCTCAGTAATTGCACAAATATCGATGTTCTCCATTTTAAGGAGTGCCTTGAGTGAGTGCATTTTGAGATTTAGATTTCTAGCATTGAGTAGCATCACCCTCAGTTTTTTCTTGCCTGTTCCTGTTACGGTGGTGAATTTGTCATTTGAACCTTGCCTAAAAAAAGGCACTATAGGGGCGGCAAGAACCTTAGCCAGTATCCTGAATCCCAGGGGTGATAGATGCAGGCCATCTCTGGCAAAGCATCATAGTCTGTCGACCATGTCATCCCAGGCAGACAGATACTGGATCCCTTTACATTGACACCAGAAGCTTAGCCAAATGTTGAAGTCAATCATTTTCTCCTTGTACTGCGGTATCATTCTGGGTGATGGCAGAATGCTACTCAGGGCTAGGGTCATACCTGCCTGGGCTACAAGATCGGAGAGCTCTTCCATGTCTCTTTTCATGTAGTCCAGGGAGGTACATCGCAGGTCGTTCACACCAACCTGGACAATGACAGAGTCATATTTGTGGAGTGACCTAAGTGCATGGGTTATGTGGCAGATCCTGGCACTCGACAGGCAGCTAACAGTAACCTTTTCCTTGTTTAGCCTGGTGAGTGGGACATCAGTGTGCCTGACTATAGATTCACCTATGACTAGAATGTTGGGTATGTTGTTTTACATTATTGGCTGTGGTTGAGTGGCTCACTGTGTCTCTGGGCTATGTGTCATTTGGGTTGTGTTGGGAGTGGAGGTTGCTTGCATTTATGCTTTGGAGGTCTCTGTTGCTTGAGCATATTATTACTGAGAGCCTCTGCAAATGTTTTTGTGTTTCTACATGTGGATTTTGGGGTGTAGATTTAGTGAGACTATGTGATGAGTGTGGTGTGGTGCAAGTATTTACCTTCTTCTCTTGACTGTCAAGTTCAGTCTTGGTTGGAGAGAGCTTTACCTCCAGTTTGGCCAGATAAGTGCATCTCTCACAAGTTGTGCTGTTGGGTGGTAGAAGCAGAGGATTGTCTGTGTACATGAGTCAATTTCTACATTGCCCCAAGATGCCCAGATACATCAGATAGACAGGAGAGAACACTGGGAGCTGACCCTTGGACATGCCTGAATAAAAAACTATTTTCCTCTAGATAAGTGAGGAAAGTGAGTACAAGAGCTGTTTTTCTCTAAGCAAGTGAGGAAAGTAAGTACCAAAACTGTTTTCCTCTAGGTAATGAGGAAGGTTGAGTGCTGTAGTAATTAGTAGCTTATTTAATGCTTACAACAAGTTCTGAACAAGTGCTGATCACGAATAAGCAAATTCAAGTGCTTAAACTAAGAATCTGTATCTGGACTAGAAAGGGGGGAAACAAGTGCAAATGCAGGCTTTTAAATGAGAAAGTTGAGCGAGATGGAAAAACTGCACAAATGGACAATAACTAAAATTTCTGGGCCAGAAACACTCCTTATGTGGTAGATAGGTTTACCTAGTGCTTACCACTCCCACTGATAAGCTAGAAGGCTTCCCTCCAACACAGAAGGTTTGGGGGGGCTCAGAAGCTTACATACAGTTCTGGATAAAGCAAATCTGAATCTGGACTGCACTAGTTACAGGAAAGGTAGGAAACAGGCTTAGATTTTCTTTTTTAAAGTAGATAATACAGCAGTATACACAATTCAAATGCAGTGCAAGCTAGCACACTTGAGTATGTAGCAATGTTAGACCAAACACTTTAAAAAAATGAAATTAAATTAAAAATGACTAAAAGCAAGTGCAGAAGGAGTCTATTAGGTAGTGTAGTGTAGTGTAGTGTATTATACAACAACCCCCCATTAATGTTCCAAAACGTGCACGCTGATTGGTCAGTGTTCATGTTGTAAATCAGAGTTATAGTAATGGAAAAATGTCTTTTTCATTAGTATAACTTTTTTTTTTTCAGCAACGGAGAATGCAAAGTCTACATTGCTTTTTACAACCTGTCTCGCTATGTTAAATGAGTTTAACATAGCGAGACAGCTTTAAAAAAAAGCAACGGAGCATCTCTGTTGCTTTTTTTAAAGCTGTCTCGCTATGTTAAATCCATTTAACATAGTGGGACACTTTAAAAAGCAACGGAGATCTTGCTTTCTCCGCTGCTTTTTTCAAAACTGTCTCACTATGTTAAATGGGTTTAACATAGCGAGACAGCTTTAAAAAAAGCAACGGAGATTCTCCGTTGCTTTTTTTAAAACTGTCTCGCTATGTTAAACTCGTTTAACATAGCGAGACAGGTTGTAAAAAGCAACAGAGATCTTACTTTCTCCATTGCTTTTGACCACAGCTCTGATGTACTGCATAAGTATACGCATGCGCAGTACATCAGAACTGCCGCAGAATACCAGACAGCTGCGGAAGGGCAGTAAGGAGGTATTATACAATGCCATTATTTAAGAAAAGTAATTATTTTTTTTCCTTAAATAATGTCATTGTATAACAGCAATAATCTACTTCTGGGTGTGGATAATGCTGGATTTACCCATGGTTGTCTTTATTTGACCACTCGGGCTTCGCCCTCATGACCAAACCACACCAACGATGGGTAAATCCAGCATTTCTCACACCCAGGCGTGGGTTATTGCTATAATAACTACTTAGATAGGAGTCCCAGATGTGACAGGTGTGTGTGTGTGTGTGTGTGTGTGTGTGTGTGTGTGTGTGTGTGTGTGTGTGTGTGTGTGTGTGTGTGTGTGTGTGTGTGTTAATGTGTCGATGTTTGTCTTTCGTATCCTGTGTGGAGGTGGTTGTGAGTGTGTAACAACTGGACTCAATGTTGAGTGTTTTTTTTAAATTTCTTATATGGTGCCCCTAGCATAAATCACAATATCCACTGTGCATTGATAACAGATGTGATATCAGTACATATTCAGTCAGGGGTTCGATACCCTGGACTGGTAGGTGTGTGACACAAACAGGTTTACCTTTTACTCTCCCAACCCACCTTGATTTATCTTTGCCTCTGTCTGCCTCTCTCACTCCCTCTCTGGTGGATGTGAAGACTTACACCTGCTTTGCTTAGGCAGCGGCATGTGTATTGTCAGTGATGCTCATGATCAGCTGATGGCCTCTGCACGGATTACAGCCCTCCTCTAGCTGACTGCATGTGGAACAGCTGTGGTAACATTCCCATAGCCAATTGCATGGAAACACACTTCAATATCTAGGAACATCATGTTAGTGTTGGGCCTTTTAATTCACTGTGAGTAGGAACTAGATCTGTTGTTTGGCAAACAGCATCACAGATGGATTGGGGACTTACCTCTGACAACATACACTGTGGAAACAGGCCAATACACAGTAGGGGGATGTGCCTGTCTTGGCTACAGACTGTAAGTGCTGCTATACTGCAGTTGGGGTAATATTGGTTTAACAGGGTGTGTGTGGATATGGCTATCCTACATGTTTTAATACTTGTCATGTCAGTGCTATGTTTATGAGGAATCCCCATCTGTAGGGTCATCTGCAGACTGGGTACTGTGTGGTGCCTTGTGTTCCTTGTGTTACCCACAGAGTAGCTATATCTGAACTGCAGAAGGTAGTGTGAGGATTGCAGTCAGTTGATGGTGACAGTCAGGATAGTTACTGACGTCATATCCCTCATAGGACATATGTTGCATCAAACCCTGTTATGACAGGAAATGTATGAGGTTATCACAGCGACCTGTCAATATTGGCCCATTGTTTGTGCCTCCAGCCACATCTCTGCCAACGTTTGTACATATTTCATGCAGTAGGGGGTGCATATATTCTGTACACCATATTCATTGACAGCATATCTGATAGCAAGCCAGTGTGATATCAGATTGCTACACATGTAATGTATAGTAGGGGTTATATTTGGGGACATAGCCTGGGCATTCTGTGGTTGTGTGTACAGTACTGAGGTATATGTAAGTCTGGTAATTGTCGACAGTGTGTGTATAGTGCATATGTACCTTGGCCTGTGTAGAGACTGTGGTAGATGTCATTGTTCTTGGTCCTGTTCTATCTGATGTTACATGCTGCTCCACTGTATGTCACCCTGTCAACTTACATGTTTGTAGAGGTGAACACACACATGTCCCAAACCACAGACAGCCATCAGACCACGCTGTTTAGTGGCCCAGTATATGTAGGGCTGTTGTGTGAGTGGCTCATATGAGGATGATGTACATCAGATAGTCCATATAGTATAATAGTAAGCTAGCTTACCATATGTGTCTGTGTTCACATTGGTTGTGGTTATGCACTTTCATACAGTAACCTAGGCTGTTACAACATGTGTGGGTATCTGGGGTAAGCTGCCTTAAGGTATCTGGATGTACATTGCCATACAATCCACCTTGGGTAAATGCAGGCCTACTGCCTCCTGCCATACAGAATGTCCTGTTTGTCAGTGTGATTGTGATAGTGTCAGGTATGCCTTGTTATGTAACAGATAGATCTCATTGTGTCAAGTGAGGACTGTACCCCATAGGGATTGTGTACAGAGTGTAGATAGAGGCTGCAGACCTATACATCTGCATTACATACTGTTGATTGTCTGGTATGCTGTGGCCCAGTCTGTCATTACTATTGTACTACTTGAAGGCCTCGGCCTGGACAGCAACATATGTCAACCTTTCCAGAATACTGTCTTAGTATAACTGATTCACAGTTGCATTACACTGCTCATATAGATGTCAGTGTCTAAACAGCTATATGACATGGCATATACAACTGTCATAGTAGACTAATAAAGCTTTCACATTAATTTATGCACACGTGTGTGTGGTGTTATACCCTTTGATATCTCTGTGGGTATATGTTGCAGGCTATGAAAGTCATCCGTATGGGTGGCTCATACAGTCTCCAGTTGGTAAGGTGGTAACTGTGGGAATACTGGCTGCTCCGTACTGTGTGCACATATTACATATGTATCTTACTGTATATATCTTTGTGTGTGTGTACGTGTAGTTACATATATATCTATATATATGTATGTATGTATATACATATATATGTATGTATGTATGTATATATATATATATATATATATATATATATATATATATATATATATATACATATATATATAGATAGATATATCTATACCTGTATCTGCATGTATGTGTCTGTGTATATGTATTTTAGGGGTGGCCATGTCATGTCTAGTCCTGGTTATGGGATCTGCAACACCTGGTAGTGTATTACGGGGGTGCTTGGCTTGGGGATATACCTATTCGTACCAGACGTATATTGTGTGGGGCCTCTCAACCCCATTAACGTTGCATGAGGACATATATGTTTTTATTTCCCTATTGTTATCTACAGATGTATGTCCGTATATACCTATATATGTATATATATATATATATATATATATATATATATATATATATATATATATATATATATATATATATATAAAACCTGTCGTATATATTTAGACATGTAGATGTGGACATATATATCTATAGATGTAGGAATTTGCATGTTTATATGTTTATATATATATATATATATATATATATATATATATATATATACATATATCAATATGCTGTACCTGTTTAGACATTAATATATTTACTCACACACATACATCTACATGTTGGAATACATTCTCTGTACTGTTGACTGACTGGGCTGGATGATATGTTTGTGAATACATCAAGGATATGTGTATCTGAGATGGATTAGTGGTAAATCACTTTAGGTATGGTGTGTTGGATCCTGGGTTTGATCCTAGCAGAGGTTGTTTATTTTGTTGCTAGGCAAAACAAGGGCCATTGGATACAGTGTGATTAAGGCACTTTTGAGCAGTTGTAAGCAGGTTTGCATGGGTTTGCATGATGATAAGCACTGCTAGGTTACGGTTACTGTTTCTTATACACAGTTAGCTCCTGAATTGCCTAACCTGTATAGGCATTGCTTACACCTCTGCAAACAGTCTTAATCCTGCTGACTGCTGCTTAAATGTACTTACTCCCGCTTACCCCTGTGCTAATTCCTCTAAAGAAAATAAAAATGGGTTGATAGGAAAGTGGTGAAGGAAGGGGCACATAGAGGGAAAGACAGTAGGGAAAATAGCTAGGGATGTGCGGAAAGGGTGTAGGGAAGGTCCATAGCTGCCCACTTCTTCTGCAGCAATAGATGTGCATATACACTGTATTTGGAGGTAGATTTGGACACTCGAACCCCTGGGAGAGGGGTGAGGACAACAGTAATTCATTGTGATGCCAATTAGGCCAGATTACATGTGACCAGTGGACATGTGTGCAAAATGGACAGCTATGTATCGGGGAGATTTTTTTGTGGGGACAGATTGCCCTTTTTTTTTTCAAGTGGGAGTGGGATGTTGGGGAGGGGTAGTAGGTATATTCAGGGAGGTAGGTTGGGTAGATTAACAGACAAGACACAAAAGACGCATACAGGGGTGGTATATGACACATGTGGGGGTAAACACCTTGATGGGGAGGGGTGTTGGGATATCGGAAGCCCATAAACCCCTTAGTTTTAACAGTGGGACTGAGGTCCCCACCCATGGGCAGACACCACTGCACCTTCACAGCTCCGAAGGTGGCTGTGCTGGGGGCTGAGCCCAGAGCCAGGCTGACTCTGTAATTGTGACATGCGGCCCTCAAGCTGGCATAGAAGATCACCAACCTGGTCGTTAATCGCTCTACGCACCACAATCCCGACCTGGCTGCAGGTGACAGGTGTCTGTCCGCGCCCACTCCCAGGGGACCGAGCCCCATCCCCTCAGGCATTTCCACCTGAAGGTGGTGCAGGACCAACAGAAAGGGAGGTGTGGGGTTGGGCCCCAGACATGCTGGTGCCCCATGCCTTGGCCAGCTGAGGTGGGATAGGTGGATCTGCTGGGACCGGCCTTCCCAAGCGTGATATAGTGTTTAGATTTCAACATCATATATGGGTAAGTTACAGTCAACACATTCCAGGGTTAGGTATAACAGCATGCATAGATATTCCCATTAACCCAGACACCAGATACAGAACAGTTGCATAGCAAACAGAACACATGCATATATGGGACCACAGTGGTAATATGAACAGCATGCATGTATGTTGATGGCACTGTGCCAACAATGTTGGAATAATTCAATATGGCACATGCATGGGAACCATTAGAATATTTATCAAAGGATTGGCCATTATCAGAGTCAGTACATACCAGTTGGGGTGGGTATGTTGATTATTGTTGGAGATAAGGTGGGGGGAGAGAAAGTTGCCAGTTAACAAGTAGTATATTCCTGTACTCCACATTACTTTCCTAGTCAGTGCTGTTATCTTTACCTTACAAGTGTTACTACACTACCCTATAGACCTATATTGGAGACTGATATGACTGTCATAAGGTGAGATTCTGGGTTGATGTTTGGCACTATCCTATCCAACTCTTTCTGCACAGACACTGGCCATGTGTTGACCACATGCTGCTATGCCTGGACATATCTAGACTATTGCCATCTTCCACCTTTAGTGACCTGACACACACACATATACACGCTTTCCTACACCATTATATTATTTAGCACAGTGTGGCCAACAGTGACCACTGATACTTTATTATTCAGAGAAACTGCAACACTCACAATACCCTACAATAACAGGGTGGACAGTACCAGTACAGGTTATATTGGTCTGTATTTCCCAGGACAGTGTTCATATCTAATGTACCTGCGGGAGCAATACTTGTTAGCACTGCCTGACTGTTGCCACACAAGGTTCCAGATTGTACATTAGTATTATGCACATACATCTCACTCTGTTACTGTACACACTCTGACCACAGCTTAACAGGTTGGGGTGTAAATGGGACATATGTGGCTTCTTGGTCACATAAGGTATTGGGGAGTTACTAGTGTGCCAGGTTTGTTCCATAGATGTGTGTCAATCAGTTGTATTTCCTGTTTGCTGCCTATATGTCTGGGATCATCCCATTGATTTCCCAGGGGACATGTTGATAGGCATTTAATATGGGCCCCTTTAATAGACAGTCTGGACATATCTCTACAGTCATGGTGTATAATTCTGTATGCAGGCTACTACCACTGGCAGGATTCAAACTATGGCTGTGTGTGCTAATAAAACAACAGTTCACATCTCAGTTGCATGTGCTATTAAGGTTTTGTTGTCTACATTTCCCCGGTTTACTGTCTATGTGTCTCTCAGTTGTACTAAATGTCCTCTGGGGATTACACCTGTCATATACAGGCATTCCTACAAATTCACATTATGGTGCATGGTGTGGGTAACCGTGCTTAATACTACAGTAGTATTATATGATTGCAAATCTACATTACCATATGATACCAGAATATACACATACAGTCCAGCTGTTAGACCTGTTATGTCAGGGTATTACACTTTTATTGTTTGATCTGTGTAGGCAATGCTTACCTCCGTGCAAACGCACTTAAACATGTTTACTAGTACTTATATATGCTTACTACTGCTTATTTGTGCTTACACCTGCTTACCAGTGTCTTATTCATTATGACACTGATACTTCACATGTGCATTTAATGCAGTACTCTGGTTCACATTTAAATGTTATTTTGTAGGTTATACTGCAAAAGAATGCCACAAAATGTTCATATACAGATTTCACATAGAAAGTGGAATGTGTTGCAGTGGGACTTGAACCGGGAATACCTGCTCTTTAGGGAGATGCTCTGTCCACTACACTATTGCTGTACTGCTTCATTTGCATATATCTTCCTAATTATCCTCAACAGCTTTTTAAACTGCTTTAACCATAGCTAAGTGATGGGCAAACCTGTGTACCTATGGTTAGCTGTACTTGGGGTTTTAAAAAAATAAATAAAAGGGTTTCTTCATTTTATTTATATGTACTGTTCCTGTTGTATACATGAGGGACTGTTGGTGGGGATATGCGGACACCTATGAGCAGTCTCACTCATTTATTTAGTTTCTGTTGTTCTACTTTGCAGGGGCGTATTTATTCTGAGAGTTCTGCTCTCAGACACACCCCCTGCACTCGTCCATGCTCCGTGTAGAATTAGGAGTTCAGGCAGCACACCTTCATTAATATACATGGCGCACTGCTGTCCTCCTCCTAAACTGCCACTTCCATGCAGGACTAGATTAGTCCTGCTCGGAAGATTAGTAAATCAGGAGGATTGTGTTTTTACCCTTTATTCTTTTTGTGAGGAACATCTGTGGACATTTCAGTTGTTACATGTGCCTGGTCAGGTACATACCAAAGAGTATGTTATTGATGGGTCTGATGATGGATGAGTAAAGAGGCTCAATGACTTCCCTGGACCTAGATGCCATGATCATAATTATAAGGTGAGTGATATAGAATGATTTTCATACAACCTTAGACTCATTTGGTTGAAAGTCAGATTGCTAACTTTGAATCCCCAAATCCCTGTCTACTGTATCTACTTTTTAGGGGGGGGTATTAATGAGGAATTCTGAGGAAGCTTCCCTAGGTGGCTGACATCCTAAAAGGTATTTTTATGCATTTTCTGGAACTGAGATTTAAGCTGTGGCTTGGCACCAGTCATTTGTCTGTGTTAGACCTTCCTGTAAGATGTTAATATCTTTGTAAATTTCTACGATTGCTCCCAGCTTGGAATCATTTTCAAACATGTTAAGTCAGAGGCCCTTGACATTGACCTTGACTTTCAAAACATACATGCCAAGGAGGTATGGACCCAGCACAGAGCCCTGGGGGTGTCATTGGCGACCAGCCACTTTGTGGAAGTTGTCTCTCCAATCTTAAATTCCTGGGTCATGCCTGTGAGCCAGCTGGCTATCCAGCAAATTTCAAAGGAGTTTATGCCTAATTGCATGAGTTCTTTTACAATCCCTGAGTGGGGTATTGTATCAAATGCTTTAACTAGGTCAAGGTACACAGTATGCATTATTTTGCCCTCATTCATTCTCTTGTTGACCTTCTCAAGGAGTCCAGCATGTTCAGTCAGTAGGCATGGCCTGCCTTTGATGAAACCAAACTGAACTGGATCCAGTGTCTGAAGCTTTTTTTTTCTTTTGTCATTGTTAATCATTTTAATGATAATTATTTTCAAGGCTTCCATATGAGACTAATCAGAGAAATGGGTCTTTAATTCTCTAGACCCATTGACAGTCCACCCTTGTGCAGAGGGATAACCATTGCAGTCTTCCATTTGCTTGGCATGAAGCCTGTGCAGAAACGATGTCTGAATAATGATACCAGTGGACTGGCTAAGTCATATTTAAGGCTATTTAGAGTTCCATGAATGTGGCTTCATTTACCAACAGTTTGACACATTGTTGTGTGCTGCCTTTCAGACATAGTTAAAGAAGGCCTTATGGTTGTCCTTGGACGGTGACACCATCCTGACCTCAATATTTCTTTGTTGGGCTTAATTAGTCCTAACAGATGTCTAAATCAGTTTGACAAGAGAGTTTTTATCTTTTTTGGTGTTATATGTCCTAATCTATGACATTTTTCATTTGTTGTATAGTGAGTTTAATTTCTGGATTTCACCAGGGTGATTTGTTTTTGTGCTAGGTTTGGGCTTATTTCTGGTAGGCACACCAGCTTCTATGCAGTCATTGACATGGTTGTACACAGCTTCTGTGAATAATTATGCATTGGCTGCTGTTTATCTGGGTTTGGAGGGGCTTGAATTGTTGACGTTATCGCTTAATAATAGGTAGTTTGCCTTGGAGTAACCAGTCATTACATGGTTTGCTGGGGAAACAGAACTGATTCTTATTTTGAGGGAGACTGCTTTGTGGTTTGACCTTACCTACAGGAAGGAGAGTTGAATACATATCAACAATGGCCCACATCATGTGTCTCTGTGGCATGAACTTCACACCTTTCATGGACATTCACATTTTACCCTATTTACCTCTGCACTGGATGGCTGAGTGGAAGTGGTGGAAGTACGGGTACCTGAATTTGGCCTCTTCCTCAACACTCAAGACAGTGGAGCAGCCACAGTAGGTATGTTTGGTACACTGCTTGTGTATACAAGGTGACCTGTGCCATACAAGTTGATTTTGTAAGGTATCCTTCATATAATGATTCATACAAACTATGCAAAACACGTATTATCTGAGCAAGGACTGAGGTATATTTATCCCATCCCTCTGTGCTGATGTGAGGTGTTGCCATCCGTGCCAGAGAGAATAAGACAGTGCATGTGCAACTTATGCCAGCATAGTTAGCTGGAGTTTTGTTAATATTTTTTTTGCCATTTGACTATCACACCGACTTGTACAGATGCTTATGTTAAAAATCTGTCCAGAGTGTTAATGTAACTGATTAAATGTATATGTTTAAGCAAATAATTCTAGAAGGGAAGAGAAGACGTTTTTTGAAATTGTCCTATAATTTTCAAATACTGTAAAAGATCTTAACAAAGCTCTGAATGTGCATTGTACCAGAGTCAGGTGATCAAATGTGATGCCATTCTATAACTAGCACTAAGAGGATGGAACTCTCAATGCAGCTTATTTTGTTTTCTTTGGAACATGATATAAAAATCTATGACAGTTATCACAGTTCAGTTAGTTGAGTTCAGTTTAGTTTGAAACTCATCAACTTGCCTTGTGGAAGTAACATCTCAGCATCTAATCTTACCTTGCTGTATTAATTACATTAGCTAGGGAACAGTTATTATTTAGACAGCCATGGAATACAGTGAGATTATTTAAGTATTATTTTTCTGCATCTGTTTGAATCTGTCCAACTGTATTATTTTTTATATCTCATGTGACTGAAACTCTGGTGTTTATTTTACTTAGATATGTATTATTCTCATTTTTTTCTATTTTATTATTTATTATTAAATATTTTTATACCTTTCATTGTGGCTGGTCTTTTAGAGAATACTTTTAACATGCTGAGGATATCTGTGCTTATTTTAGTGATGCCTTGGCCACTCCAAAAAGCCTGGCTGCTTTGGTTGCACTCTACAATTTATGTTAGTATTGATTTTACTCAGTATAATTGGATACCCTTGAAAGAGCCTGAGAGTGGTTAACTGGTGACAGTGAAGTTACCTCATAGTTTGGGCAGAAGGGGTGCAGTTAGTAAATCTGTATCAGCCTTTCCCAGGAGTGTGTGTGAGGGTGTGTGTGTGTGTGTGTGTGTGTGTGTGTGTGTGTGTGTGTGTGTGTGTGTGTGTGTGTGAAAATCAAATACCCAGGAGTGGATGTGTCAGCTACATGGAACTGGGACACAGTGCTCCAAAATGAGTCTTGTTTGGGATCTGGAAAGACATAGTCCAGTCCCAGGTGAGAGGCTTGTTACCTGTGTGGTCTTGGGGGAACTTGTGCTTGATGCAGAGACCTGCATCTGAAAATCCTCTGTAAATTAATTCCTGTTCTTAGTGACCATCTCTCACTGATGTCAGTGGTGACGATTAAGGTTCCTTGATTTCTGGCCCAGGGTAGAGAGGCCATCACACCATCTACATTGGCCTGTACATTCACTGGGTAAAGTAACACAGAGAAAGACACCATGTGAAGGCCAGTATCCATGGCAATTACAACTTCAGATAAGAACACTTCTGTCATTTCATACTCAGTGGACCTAACAGTAATCAGGGGGTTGCACTATGGGGGAGACATCTTTTCTTAGTTAGACATGTCTGTAACTCCTTGTCCTTCAATGTCTTCTTGTCACTGGTGTTGGTTCCACAGGCACAGAGGCCATGTCCAGTTACTGGGAAGGAGATCTGGAAACCACACTGATTGTACCCAAAACTGGCATTATGACACCTGGTTATAATAAAGGTGACCGCCTGTCATTGTGCTAATCTAAGCCATCTATGGCCAGAGGAAGCTGAAGATTCATAGTAGAGAAGCCAAATAAAATGTCACATGTAAAGGCACCAAAGGCACATGCTCAAGATAAAAAAGGCCTGCTATCATTTCTTTAATGCCAGTGAATGAATGATACATACTGCGTATAATGATAGTAGGTGTTAATAGTGACCTTGCCTTCTACTGCTGATCTTGTAGTTTCATGCCCATATGTTCCTCCATAAAGACAGTGCATGAAATCCACTGTATAGTACACATTTAAACAGTATGCAGTCACCTAATAAACACTGAATACATAAAAGACATATACAACTGAGGCATCTCCAACAGCAATTCTCGTTGCCCAGTCCAGTTCTGCTACAATGTCCAGAACATCATCATGACTTCTTGAAAACTCAAGCCCCCATGCAGAGAAGCAAGGAACTCTTCTGTCTCTCTTAATATTGGTTCATTCAATGGCCTGTCTCGCATCGCCCAAAGCTCCTGTGCTGGGCAAGTAACATGCTCCTTGGCAGAACTTCTTATGTTAGCCACCTGGCTTTTGACATGCTCATAGTTTCTTCCTTGGCCACTGACAGCTTGTATGTAATTCACCAGATCTCACCAGCCATGGTTGCAATAGCACTGATTAAATTTTCATGACCGATTACCTGCCAACAATGGAGACAACCTGCAACAAGATCTAATTTTCTGCATGGGAAAATGTGCATTTCTGTTGCTTGTGTTTTGGAAGCATTTTACAGAGTAAGGAAAGAATAACTTAAGTGCAGATAAGCACAGCAGAATGTTTCATACCTGCACCCTCATACAACCTAGTTACCTGTGCGCTGTACTTTGGTGACCCTTATATAAGTCTGTGGTCTCTAACACACACACACACACACACACACACACACACACACACACACACACACACACACACACACACACACACACACACACACACACACACACACACACCCACCCACACACACCCACACACACACACACACACACACACACACACTAGCACTACCTGACTGCTAAACTCACCAGCACTTACCTCCACCTTGACAGATGAACATGGGCTTTTGGCCATGTACATTACCACAATCAGCCAGAAGTGGCCCCACTAATTTACACAGCCCAGAATCACTCAGCTGCATTAATACTTGACTGCATGCAATTGTGGGGGCCAATGGCTAATTGTGTATGCCTGTGCTCCGGAATGCTTCATTAGCATCTAGCAAGGCCACATAGATAACCCATCATGCTGCTGCATGTCATACAGAATCACTGGAGTAGCCTTGTCTCTGAATAAAAAAAGTTTACCATGAGATGTCACTTTGTGAATACCTCTCTGTAACTTTTCCAAATTTGGGTCTATATAGTAAAGATTAACTTTTTTATGATAAATGATAATTCCTTTAAGCAATTTGCTTAATTAGTAACATTTCTGGGAGATTGAGAATTTGCCAACAAATGTATCAAAGCAATTAACTCAGTTTTTAGTTTTTCAGTGTGTGTTTGTGTGTGTGTGTGTGTGTGTGTGTGTGTGTGTGTGTGTGTGTGTGTGTGTGTGTGTGTGTGTGTGTGTGTGTGTGTGTGTGTGTGTGTGTGTGTGTGTGTGTGTGTGTGTGTGTGTGTGTGTGTGTGTGTGTGTGTGTGTGTGTGCATGTATATTAGGGAGGGTGAGTGAGTGGGTCATACTTTCACACAACCCCAGACGTATGAGCAAAGCCTATAAAATTGGGTCGGGGGGACACTAGTCACCTGGTATAACTCTGAACACATGGGCTGGAGGAACACTACCCATCATGGATTATGCCTTCATCTTGTGCCTTAATGGCACTTACATATAAAGTTGTTCACAGAAAAAAAAAAAGTGCTGTGAGAATCACTAAAGGCCAGGGATACTATAAGCAGTGTACCTTAAAGGCTGTGAAAAGGATTCCAAACCTGTACCCTCCTACCTGGTATATTGTTCTTGTGCACCACAATTAGACAATGAGGATGTAAACTAAAAAATGAATACAACTTTGGAAAAAATGTAAACTACAAGGGAGGTAAAAGGCTTCAAATACTGGACCCTTGTCACAGGAAATAGAAGCATTAACTCACTGTACTAACTGATAAGTTAGTGCATAAAGGGTATTTTTATCATTCAGTGAGGATCCCAGGCATTATTCAATGCCTGCAGCAGTTCCCTTCTCAAGGCTAGTAATGCAAGAAATCCATCCAAAACCAAAATTAATGGTAGGGCAAAGACACACATTCAGGGACAGATTTTAATTATTCCTTTTACAAACTTAGAAAGTCACTAGTATATCAGCTTTTGCACTACCGTGGATTTACTGAAAAATATGAAAAATATGAAATGTGGAATTCTAATGTGTGGTATTAATCAATGACTATAATCATCTGTGATTTATGAGGCAGGAAAAAGGAGACATCAGGAATCTTCTGACAAAACAGGGACTGGTATATCTTATGTGATGTGTGTGTGTGGGCTTGAATGTGTGCATTGTGTGTGAGAGAGTGAACTGCGGTCTGCCTGTGCTGACACAATGTATCAGCTGCCACTGTTAATCACCGCAGAAAAGTGCTGACCTTCACTAATGGTAGTTAAAAGCAATCCAGAGACATACAAATCAGCATATAGTGAGATCTTTCCTCTTTGCAGCTAATGACTCTCTGAATCTCAAAACACCACATCACACTAGCAGGGTCTTTTTACCACAGCCTTTAATACAAGGGCTGGGATTCTTTCAAAATCCCTGGGACAGTGTATGACTAAAATAATAAATTCAGGTGTATTTTCTTTCTAGATAATTTTTGTATTCATCAATCAGTATATAAGATTAGATAACACACACATGTATATAGCTATAGGTTCTATATTATAAGATCGACGTTTGAAAACATCGAACAACATATGGTCGACACCATATGGTTGATGTCTTCAAACATCGACCTTATAAAAAGACAAAAAAAAAAAAGAAAAAAGTACCCTAACGGGTTTAAGCAGGGGGGCAAGCCCACCTGCTCCCCCACACCCCCCGCTACTCAAATATACCAACTCAGAGACCGCACTACAATGCAATAAACGGAAATCTCCCCTTATGGAGATTTATGTTTACATGCTCGAGATTCTGAGCGTTGATTTTCTCGTGTCGACAATGTCAGATTCTACATTGTCAGCTTTCGAGAATATAATGTAGACCCTAGATATATATAGATGAATATAGATATAGCTATATCTATATATGGATTCACTTTATAATCTCGAAATACTGAAATGTCGAATTTCAATATCTCAAGACTATAAAGCCAAAAATTAAAAATACCAAAACCCCACAAACGAGAGTCTTAAATACACCCTTCACCACACATACACACATACACTTTCCTCCCCACACTACAACATAGAAACAAAACAAACACAAACACAACAAGACAAATACACAAACCTACCCTACATATAAGCAGGGGGGGCAAGCCCCCCCCTGCACCCCCCATGTGGGGGGCTGCACCCTAACACCCCCGCTGCTTATATATACTAACTCCGAGGTTGCACTAAAGAGACAAAGACACTAAACCTACCACTACACACTCTACATTCCCCTCGCTCAAACACACATCACATACGTACAAACACCACCATTCTCAACACTTACACACTCAGCTACATGCCATAACCTACACCTACAACATCCCAACACACTAACATACACTAAAATCCCTACTCAAAATCCTTAAAATATAAACACTTACCTGAATCTGCAGCTATCCATTAACACAGCGCACCACCACAACTGCTGATTTGACATTTCTGGATTCGGTTATGTGGACTTTTGTGCAACTGGTCTTTCGAAATTTTAGTCTCGAGATACTGAAATTCAGGATTTCAGTATTTCGAGATAGTAAAGTGCACCTATATATATTTACATATATATATATATATATATATATATATATATATATATATATATATATATAGATATATATATACATACATACATATATATATATATATATATATATATATATATATATATATATATATATATATATATATATATATATATATATATATATATATATATATATATATATATATATATATATATATATATATATATATATAGATATATAGATTATATATATATGCACATATTAGTCTCAACTGTTTGAGGAACTTATTAAGCAGACATTATAAAAGCTTTATTTGCATGCAGTTTAAAATCAAGCTAAATAATTCTCTTTCAAGAAGAAGACTGAAGATTAATATGAATGGGTAATGCTGACTTTTCTGCATGTCTACGGCAAATTACGTCAATTATCATGTTATTCAACACTGCTCACACCCTGAATTCTCTTGTTGGACTACAAAGAATATAATAGTTGTGTGAATTAAATAGCTAAGTAGAAAACATCACCATAGCCATGTTTTAGTCTTGAAGATACAGGATCTGATGAAGAACCACAAACTATTTGATATATAGCTTAATATATGAACTTTTAACTGCTTGAATTATACATTAATTTAGTATTCCTAAAACTTTATACACATGCTCTTCAGGAAAGTTAAGACAAAGGTTGATATCATAACCCACACCACTACCTAGTTCCAAATGTAATTCCATCACCAGATCTTTTCTGTGAACCCAGCAATATTCACTCTAGCCCCAGTAGAAGACTTAAAACACATCAAAGCTTTCTTAGCTTTACTGTTCCTTATTATATCATGCTTGGATGACATTATTCTATTAATAACTGTCGTCATTCTTTTAATTTCATGTTAATATTGTTTTAGACTATCATCTGTCTAACTGCTCTCTGTAGCTCTCAGCTCTGGTTTGATCCAAGTGACATACTTAGGAAGAATTTGAGGTGTTAGCACCCATACCCGGAGAAAAGTCTCTCAGCTTATGACCATTCTAAGTTGTTCAGTTTTAATTCAACATAGCATACTGTATTTAACATTGTAAAAATGAAAGAAAATAAAAGTTTGTCCTAACCCTTCATGGATATATTCACCCAATCTCCATAGTTAACAAGGACAGGATATAAATTGCAATCATATCTTCATATTTTTGTACAACAATACTGAACTTGTAATGCATGTTGCATCTGCCATCTGTAGAATGGTATATTATGAATTTATATATCTATATATATATATATATATATATATATATATATACACATATATATATATATATATATATATATACACATACACACACACACACACATATATATATATATATATATATATATATATATATATATATATATATATATATATATATATATATATATATATATATATATATATATATATATATATATATATATATATATATATATATATATATATATATATATATATATATAGATATATACATACACATATTGGTCTCAACTGTTTGAGGAACTTACTAAGCAGACATTATAAAAGCTTTATTTGCATGCAGTTTAAAATCAAACTAAATAATTCTCTTTCAAGCAGAAGACTGAAGATTAATATGAATGGGTAATGCTGACTTTTCTGCATGTCTACAGCAAATGACTTCAATTATCATGTTATTCCACACTGCTCACACCCTGAATTCTCTTGTTGGACTACAAAGAGTCATATAATAGTTGTGTGAATTAAATAGCTAAATAGAAAACATCACCATAGCCATGTTTTAGTCTTGAAGTTGCAGGATCTGATGAAAAACCACAAACTACTTGATATATAGCTTAATATATGAACTTTTAACTGCTAGAATTATACATTAATTTAGTATTCCTAAAATTTTATATGCATGCTCTTCAGGAAAGTTAACACAAAGGGTGATATCATAACCCACACCACTACCTAGTTACAAATGTAATTCCATCACTAGATCTTGTCTGTGAACCCAGCAATATTCACTCTAGCCCCAGTAAAAGGGCTAAACCACATCAAAGCTTTCTTAGCTTTATTGTAACTTATTATATCATGCTTGGATGACATTATTCTATTAATAACTATCTTCGTTCTTTTAATTTCATGTTAATATTGTTTTAGACTATCATCTGTCTAACTGCTCTCTGTAGCTCTCAGCTCTGGTTTGATCCAAGGAAAAATTTGAGGTGTTAGCACCCATACCCGTAGAAAAATCTCTCAGCTTATGACCATTCTAAGTTGTTCAGTTTTAATTCAACATAGCATACTGTATTTAACATTACAAAAATGAAAGAAAATAAAAGTTTGTCCTAACCCTTCAGGAATATATTCACCCAATCTCCATAGTTATCAAGGACAGGATAGAAATTGCAATCATATCTTCATCTGTAGAATGATATATTATGAATATATGTGTGTGTATATATATATATATATATATATATATATATATATATATATATATATATATATAAAAGCAAAAAACAAACCGCAAATGGTGTAGGTAAATGGATCCTCCATACAAGTTAGCAGCAATATCCAAAAAAGAAGGAGGTACCAGACCACAGCTAAATCGACCATAAATTTATTTCACATAAAAAAGTAAAACCTGGTTAGCGCTTTCACAGCCTAAAAGCTGCTTCATCAGACACTGCAAAAATTCAACTACCCTTGTTTTTAAAATAACTTCAGCCAATGCATAAGCATTTCCAATTAAGTGCATAATTGTGTCTAAAGTAACATACTATATGTCTATCATGAGTACATTTTAAAATAACACTTTTTACCTAAAAGCATGTACATTTTAAACGAAACAATAGAAAATATAAAAATATACATATATATATATACACACATATATGCATGGAATAGCAATTAAAAGCACATTAAATAATATAAAGCAGATTATTCACCTTCTAAGTGTTCTTTTAGATAAAATGGGCTGGATAGATATTTTATCATTTAAACCCCTACCCATAGTAGCCTGCATTCTTATTATCCACTCCAATTCCTTGATTTCCACTAAATTCCTAATAGCACCTCCCCTATTACCTAGAAACACTCTCTCAATAACCATGAACTTAAAAACATGTTGAATTCTCATCTCCATCACATGTATTCCAAGGGCATTCACTTCTGCATGCCTAGAGATGTCATATAAATGTTCCCTTATACGGTCCCGAAACCTACAAGTTGTCATTCTCACATAGAATGACTTGCATATGACACAATATGCCAGATAAACAATGTTTGTGGTGTTACAATCTGCTATAAGTCTAAAATTAATTTCTTTCTTAGTGTCTGGTTGGACAAAACTTCCATTACTATCAATAGTGGAGCAGTAGTTGCACTAATTTAAAGGATCTGTACCAAAGTTAATATCACTGTCATCTCCTGAGACGGTATTACATTTGTAGTATCTGGGACCATATAACAATCTCTTAAGTGATTTCTTATTTTTATATGCATAGTGTGAGTGATCCCCCACTAATGCCCTTACCCGTTCATCAGCACATAATATATTCCAATTCTTACTAAAAATGTTCTGTAGCAACCTAATGTTGCTCACACATGTCACTGGGATTCTCATGAATCCTTTATGTTCTATATTATGTGGGATATCAACCTGATGTTCTGAAAAAAAATGGCCTAGCTTCTTTGTTCCTTAAATGTTTAGTTTTCTCCACTATGGGTATGAACTTCCTGTTTACTATAACCCCTCCTGACAAAGTCCTTCTCCAAATTATCCCTCTCCCTTACCATTCTTTGATCATCTACTGTCAACCTCAAGACTCTCACAGTTTGCATTTTCATAACATTACTGAAGTCATGTAATGGATGCATACTGCTCCTATGAACATAAGTATTCCTATGGCATTCCTTTCTAAATATCTCAGTCTGAAAGTCCCCATTATCAATCCTTACAATCCTCACATCCAGGAAATCAGCAGATCTCAAGGATGTATTAGCCATAAATTTAAGGAAAGATGTACTATTGTTCATATTAACTAAAAAGGACCGAAGTGCCTCAGTGTCCCCTTCCCATAAAAGGAAGAGGTCATCAACAAATCTTCGATAAAATATTACATGAATCTCCCTTAGAATGGTATCCTTTTCCCATATGGCCATAACTATATAGTTGCATATTATATATGCCATAACCTACTAGTATAAATAATTGTTCTTAGGTTATTTAATTAATATAGTTTTAGCTAACTACGTTTATTCTTTTTATTCGTTATGACGATTTTTTATATTATGTATTCTGATCTGAGTTCTTTATATTTTATAGCTCTGGTATCATTCAGAAAATATATAAATTTAAGGTGAAAACAAAAGGCAGATCTAAATGGTAAAGTTACCTACTTGTAATGAGATAATATCTCAGAGAAAGAACGCTGCCTTGCAAGTATTCATTATGTATATGACGGCTATGTATGTTTGTTTTATTATTATTTTTCATTTAATATTACATATAGCTTTGGCCTGTCCACAGTATTTATCTACAATTAATATAGCTTACTTCATGATACCAGTGGATATGATACTCATTTGTATGAGTATAATCTCCTTATACTAACAGGAATGTTTGGCTCCCGATTTATTTTGAAATGATTGTTAGCTAGCAAGAGACCAGGTGCTACATAAGTATTGCCTAAGGCAATTGTAAATGTCCTTAGCGAATGTTGCGTTCCATATTTAGATATTTAAGCTCATATTTCTTAGTATTTTTGAGCATTCATTGTTTTGCAATGGTTGATTCGATTGTGCTTTGGATTGTGCTTGTGTGCTCTGAGTCTTGTTCCTCTAGATGGATTGACAATGAACTACAAATGAGCTTATGAAACTGCTGCCCTAACTTCTGGGATTAATGAATGTAAAGCATTGACGTACTAACAGTTTTACTTCTTCTAAAAATGGGCATTACTTCCTGTTAAGCAGGATTGTATTCAGCAATCATACCATCAATTAAGGGATGTTTATGTTTATGTACGTTGACATAAATTTATTGCACAAATTCTGGTATTATTATGTTACCGAACTTATGAGCAATTTCATTATGTTGCTTGTTTTTAAATGTTATACCTAAAATATTTGGACTAGGTACTTAGATGTTGATTCAGTAAATTAATATTGTAAATGAGTTTAATTTAATTAACATAATTAATTGAATTATTGTAGGTAATGGACTAATATAAAAGATGTTGGTAGCTTTGAAAGATTGTAACCTGATGAAGCGCAATCCTATTGCGTGAAAGCGCTTGTTCCTGTTTTATTTTTTGTTATTAAATGCTGTTTGACTCAATTCGTGGTGGTTTCAAGCAATTTCTTCAACATTATGTTGGCATAGCTATTGGCACATGAAGTGACCATAGCTACCCATCCAGTTGTCTATATATCCTTTCTTCAAACATAAATATGTTGTTCTCCGGTATTATCTGTACCAGGAAACACAGGAAATCTATAGTTTTCAATTCTTAGGTTGCATCCTCCATCAGATACTGCTTCAAAAACTCTAAACCCAAGCCATTGGGAATCATTGTAAATAAGGACTTCACATCCATAGTGACCAGTAAACACTGGTCAGTAGGTGGTGTTCTATTAATATATTCAAACAGATCCTTTAAAAAGTGTTGAGTATCTCTCAAGATATATTTGTTTTGAGCTAGCACTGGTTTCAAGTGTTCCACATATATGGAGAGAGGCTCTGTATTCCAACCCTGTCCCGCTACAACTGGCTGTAAAGGGGGGGTGACAGGGTGTTTGTGTATCCTAGGTAACCCCTGGATTAAAGGTATGATGGGTTCAGGAACTCTAAAATAGTTATAGAGGTCATTATTAATTAAACGATTTTACAAACAGTCAAACAATGCTTTGTCTATTCTTATATTGCACTTCTTAACCCACGTGGAATCAATACATCTATATATATATATATATATATATATATATATATATATATATATATATATATAGACAGAGAGAAAGAGAGAGAGAGTTAAAATTGATATACTTCATTGCATCAAAGTTATAAAGCATAAAACATACAAAAAACCATATAACACATAGCTCCAAAACACAATGCCCCTAACTAACAATTAATTTCCTTTCCACATGCCAAAATATATTACTATATAACATCTCTGAAGAAATATTAAAAGGATTTTCTTTAAGCATTTTTACATGTCATTGCATTCTGCAGTTTCTAAGAGCTTTAACAATCTTAGGACACAGCATCCCATTCACTTCTAATTCTGCACACACACGGTTTATTTATCGGCCCATCTAGAGCATGGAACCGAACAACGGGTTTCTACATCTACACTGACTACAGTCTGAATTTTAAAGCAGAAAGATCTTCAGTCTTTTCCTGGAAAACAGAAGCTCTAGCCTGCAGCTTCTTTGTTTTCATTTCCTGCATGTACATTCTAATGCCCAAATCCAGTTATCAAAGAAATTTGCTAATATTATTTAAATTGAGTTTCGAAGACTCAGCTTATGACATCATGCCTCACACAAGTAATATCATACCTAAAATTTTTCAGCAGTTATAGAGCCGTACTACCAAGCTGAACACTATATATAGTGGCAAATTGTTGAACTCCTTTATTTGTATAAGTAGGAAGGCACCAAACCTTTGAAACAGAAGACATTTTCCGGAAGTAGAGATGACAACCACTACCCGCATTTTATTACTTTATGAAGAATGCTAAAAATGCAGTCTTCAAAAAATATGTAGGCTAGCAAGCTACATCATTTAGTCATGTATTAAATCAGTTTATGTTGTTTTTATTAAAAAATAGCAAGAAATTTAGCTGTATATAGCTGTATTTAAAATTACTAAATGAGAACATGTATCATAAAACAGTAACATGAAAAAGTACAGCTGTATTTTACACTATTCATTTGTTTTGCTCTATAATTAATTGAATCAACTTTACTACATATACATGGTTGTAAACTGTTTTTATAAGATTGAGGGTTTGCTTATACTCTTTTGCACTCCTTCTCTTGAGCAGAGTAGAATGAAGTCTAAGATCGTTTAAAATTGTTAACTAGATATTTAATAGTTAAATGCAGCATTACAGTACAAATACATTTTGATGTCCTCTATGTTTTATTTGGAAGGTTATATTACTTATGCATTGCACATAGTTTGCTTTACAGCAATTTAATTAGGAAATGTGTTGTATATGGGTAAGCAAAGTGTCTTTTAAGCAGTTAAATGGATGCTAATATAATACATATAGGACTGAGGCCTATAATATTTAATCAGATCCCTTTTATCCTATATGGATGAATTTTAACATATTTCTAGGCTTGTTGCCTGTGCTATTTTATTTGTTAGAATCAAATAAACACAGTTATTAAGCATGTTAATACTTTAATGCACACATGGTGTTAGCATCCACTATTTAAGCACGTGTTTATTTTACTTATGCAGTTTTACACTATTTTCTGCAACTAAAACAAATGATGGTTACGTTTAAATTAATTGAATTTGGGTTTGTAAGCAGATAAATGGGAAGACTTTCAGCAATGCTAATATGAAATCTGTCTATGTTTAAACCAATTAAAATGTTATTAAGGGGATAGACTGGAGATGTTAGCACATTTTCTTGACTTAAATTAAAAAGTTTCATGACCCTTGATTGAATTATTACATGCACATTTCAGTCTTATGAGACAGTAAAACTGCTGTGTGCAAAAAAAAGAAGAATGTGAAACAGAAGCATTTTGAATGTCACTATTGCATGACAAATAAAGCCGGTGCATATGAAAAGGGTTAGACCATGTCAAAGAAGATGAAAATGTCATTATTCAGAAGTAAACTGAAACATGAAAATATAATTAGTCTTTTATAAAAATAAAATGTCATATAGCAAGATTCCTTGAAAAAAATAGCTATGTAACATGGCAGAAGTTTATGAAAAACAGTTGATATTCATGTGGAATAGGCACAGAAGAGCTAAGAGATTTTAGGCTCAGTCGAGTAAAATGAACAATTTTCTTATTTTGGATTATATAATTAATTTTAACATTAAATGTAGGCATGACTGTCATCAAAATGTTGTGCTTCCAAGTAAGATAGAAATGGAATGCAAAAACAGAGCAAAATAATTCAAGCATTTTCAGATAATTCAGTTTCGACATAAGAAAATAGGATGACACTGCCATGTTCAATATGTATTCATAAAGCATATTTTCACAAGAACACTACTTTTATATATCATGCTGCCCTTCACATCAAGAAAATTAGGTCACTTTTGGAAAATGTTTAAGAGGGATGCAACAGGGCAAATTTGGCTCAAATGGATGAGAAATGTTTAGGCTTCATTTGGCATTGGCAGAATGACTGTATGCAGGTCATGTTCAGTAGTGACAAATGAAGGATTTTAGGCCAGGCTTGGCAAAATGACAATGAAAGAATGTGACTGTTACAAGCCAAGCTGGCCCTGATAGGTAAAAGCTAATTCTTTATGCCTTTTGTAAGCATTAATTAATTATAACTGTCATTGCTTAAAGATTGTAAGTAAATGTTTGGCATCTCTTGGAAGTTTAATGAGAATATAATTATTTCACAACAGGCCTCAAAGAATTTCTACCATCTGTTAAAGTCTAGGTGCCTCTATAAAATTAAAACACAATGCCATTTAGAGAAAACATCATATATACACCCATAATGGTTTCAAAACTCCTAAGTGTAATCACAATTTTATGTTTTATTTTGCATATACATGTGCCATATTTTGCTGAAAAACAGCAAACATTTCTGCAGACATACTGTTACATCTCAGCAGCCTTAGCTGTTACACAAGAGTGTCTGTACAAAGACTGTTCATTCCATTGTTACTTTTACAGTGAAGTTTACAAACATCCTATGTACACTTTGTTAAATATGTATGGATTTTTAGTTGGATAATTTCAAAATAGGTCTTAATATGTAATACAATGTAGGCGATGAAAGCAAAACGTATGATCCAGCTATCAGATCACTGTTGTAGTAGCCATAACTATATGGGAATGTATTCTTCCAGTGACTAGATGTCTGGCCAGTCTACAAAGCTTTGGACTCCTTTCTCGTGCACCGCACAGCCTCCCATTGCACAAAAGCTAATGTTGATATAACAGTAAGAATGAAAAAACTCAGAACTTTTTGGTTTTGTTTAGCAAACTTGGCTCAGTACAGTATCATGATGTTGGTTGTCAGCTTCAGCTCCAAAATTGGCCAGATAATTATCCTTGTAGGGAAACCTTCCTTTTCCTGAAGAAAAGTTTAATCAAATTTGCTTAAGTCATAGAAAGATTCTGACCAGAAAACCCAATCCACTTTTCTAAGAGGATCAAGGTGATAGTAGAGCCTGTCAGATTTACCTTACATTTACTCTCTACACTTTAAGGAGTAGGTAAAAAATTTGAAATTATTTCTAGAGAATAAGATCCTTAAATAGTTTACTTGTGAGGCCATGGTGACTGAGATTCTTTCAGTAGACCTGTCCTTTTAGAGGAAAAAGAAAAAAAAAAGATAGTGGTAGAGGCATCCAGGAAATATTGGATTTACCAACAGTTCTGTGGTCTGGGTCTGATGCCATCACTGAATCTTTTGCACTACTCAGCCTGTCAGTATACTTTCCCTAGTCCTTCTAGAACATCATCTCTGGAGGCTTCTATGGCCTGGGGTTTCAACACATCCATTTAGAGCATTCATCAGGTTTCAGCCAATATGGGAGAACCTAAGAAAATAATTCCTTAGGGTGAGGAAGGTATTCATTAGGTATTGGTGAGGGAGGACTTTGCTGGATCTTTGGTGGAGGTCAGGCTATCAGAAACTCATAAGACTTTAATGCTAGAGACTCCTAAAAAGACAACTCAAAAGGCAAACCATTTGTTATCTCCTTCTACCACTTCTGCACAGAAAACTTCACAGGAAAACTGCTATAAGGCCGTCAAATTTCTTCAGACTTTGCTTCTAGTTTATATCTCATTTAAAAAAAGCAATATACTCTTAAATTAAGAGATTATTTCTGAATCAGATATTGAAGACTATACCTGCAAAAATTTCCTCTGCAATTCCTTGAGTCTGAATCAGAAGATACCCTCTCCTCAGACCCTCCATATGATGAAATTTAATTTGGGGATATGATTTCAAAAGCAAGGTAATATCACAGATGAGCTGTTATGAAGTATTGAGTATGGATTCATGTAAACCACTAGCAATTTTCCAATTTTAGGGACTTTGATAACATATTTGATTCTGCCTCTGTTTCACCTGATTCCTAACTCCATGCCCTTAAGAAATCTAACAGAATTTAAATGGTGCCTGACACACATAAATTCCTTTACTGAAATCCTTATGCACACTCTAGAATTATTTCTCTGGATGGGGACAGAGCTTCAATGTTTTTTTTTCCTGATTCTAACTCTGTTACAAATGACAAAGATAGTTATTCCTTTGCTAGATAAGGAAATAAGGTCTGTAGATCTTCCACGCTGGCTTTTACTTATCAGCTGCTAGACTCACATGTTCAAGTACCCTTTATCAATTTTTTCCTAATATGCAGCAAATCATAGATTTGCTTCCTAATTCTTTCAGTAAATCTTCCTTCTTAGAAATGTTAAATTCTGCTTCACATGTGATTAAGTATGCTATCAAATGCACCTGTTATGCAGTAGATTCCATTTCAAGGCCTGATGCTACTTATACTGTAATGTTAAGAAAATATTACAGAAATGTCCTGATGATCTTAGAGCTCAGTTATTAAATACCCCTCTTGTCAGTGATCTTTTGCTTGGCAATTCTTCAGCAAAAGTAATAAGGAAGCTTGATAAAGAAAGATGATAACTTAACAAACTATTTTCCCTGTGTATTTCCTAATGGTTTTCTAGTAAACCTGGACCTAAAAGAAGTCTACTTGCGCATCCAAATATGCACAATGCAAATGTGTTTCCTAAGACTCTTTGTCTTAGGATTGAAATGGTCATTTACATCTTTGCCTTTTGACCTTTACATTGCTCCAAGAGGTCTTACAAAGTACCTGTGCTCAGTAATAAACTTTTTTCAGACTTCAAGGCATCCATAGTTTTCCATATGTGGATGATTGCATCATCTCTCTTCAAGACACCTTTGCTTCTCTTCAGTGCACCATACAGCACCTCAAGGTTAAAGCTAAACTTGAAAAAGAAATCTTGTTTAAACACCTTCTCACAATTTAGAGTTTCTAGGGTGCTTGCTAGAAACTCCCTATCCATTGCTGCTCTTCCTTCAGACAAAGTGTCAATTAATTGAGCTCACTCTCTAAATCTGGTTTTGCACAACATTTCTACTGCAAGAGAGTTTTTCAAAATTCTGGGTTTCATGGCTTACACCATCCTAATAGCCCCATTTGCTATACTACACATGAAGAAAAAAATCACACGGTATCTTAATCAGTTTGGATCCAGCATTTTAACCTTCTTACCATGTTCTGTTGCTCAAGTTCATAAAGAATGAAATCCTATGGTGAGTCAGTCAGGTCTTGCTCAATCTGAGCAACCTATTTTTCCACCTTTTTGTGACCAGTAAGTCATGATAGAAGCTTCAGACTTCATCTGGGGGCTGTGGAGGGGTAGCAATTTATTAATGTTCAGGCCATAAGGGACCCTCATTTCAAAAACAAACATACAAATTTCAAGGTGATAAAGGCAATAATAAAAGCTATCAAAGCCTTAAGTCATCTGTGGATCTCTGGACCCCATTTAGTTATAACAGAGAACACCACAGCGATGTGGTATATAAACATACATGGGGCAACAAAGCCATGCCCTCTGTGCAAACTAGGCATGATTGCCTGAGAAATGGGGATATAGAATAACTTCACTCTGCAGGCTGCATAAATTCTGTTAGAATAGAAACCAATAGCAGGCACTTTTAGCAGATTGACCTTCACAGATGCTACACCTAGAGGTCTTAAAGAAGATTATCCTCCTGTCTGGAACTCCCCAGGTAGATCTGTTTCCACCTTTCTCAACAAACAACTAAACTTTCTCTATTGCAGACCACCTTGTGAAAAGACCAGGGAAATGGATGCATTATCTTTCATATGTTCCTCTACATTTTTCTCCCTATCCTCTCGTTCCCAATTTTAAAGATCAAAACAGAGTTGCCAAGGATGCTTCTGGTAAACTTCATTTGTCAGAAAAAGCAATTATTCTCCCCTCCCATGCACCTGGCCAAGGGCAGCTACCAAAAGCTTCTGTCCATGCTGGATTATCTCACAAATGACAACAGATGTTTAATCAACCCTAATATTCAAACCCTCCACAAAATACTTTGAATGGTAAAATTTTGATCTCATTTAGGCACCTTTTCTCAGGATCTGTATCAAGTATTAAAGATGGACAGAAAATCTACAACCAATACATAAAAGAATGGAATATGTTTTCAAGCTGGTGCCATAAAGGAGAACAAGACCCATCTGTAATAATACCTCACTTTGATCTTTAGCACTTGGGTGAATTTATACATTCAGGGCAAGGATGCACTCCTGTAAAGGCAGACCTTTCAGCCATGTCTGCTTATCTGCCTTTGGATCCCCATTTTTCTTTATCTCAAGTTAAACAATTTTTGAAAGGAGTGTTGCATATAAGGCCACCTATGAGGCACTTGATATCCATAGACAATCTAGACCTTTATCTAGAAAAAAACAAAGAATTTTAAAATGTCAAACCAAAATTTTGAATTCTTTAAAGGCAAAAAATACAGCCAATTTTTTAAATGAGCAATTTCCAAATCAGGCTGTCAAACTTTGTTATAGACTCTGAGGGTGTAACTGTGTAAAAGTCTTCTATCCTGCTGGTATATTACATTTTTGTGAGTCTGTGCTCATTTATTCAGAGCTTACCTGTTCCTGGCTTGGATTCCTGAGACTAAAAGACCCTTAGATTGCATATAACGCCAACTATAAACCTACAAAACTGATAGTATTTTTTTTTATTTTTTGCACTTGTTCTAACTATCTCAGTGCTGTCACTGTTTTTCAGCCAGTACTTGTTAAAAATGCCATTTCTTTATTACTGTATTGCTCTTAGATCATTTTAATATTATCTTCATATTTTCTAACCTCCTCTGATACTGCAAATCTGTTCTGAGTTTAGCAAAGTTCTCCTGCGTTAGCCAAAATATTTCAAAGCTTTGCAATTTTTTTGTGTTTGTCAAAGTTTTTCTATGTTTGTGTACATAGATCTGTATTTGGAAAAATTTCTCAGGATTTGTGAACTTATTTCCAAGCATTCCTGATATTTAGGAGTTGTGCCTTTTGCTGTAAAACATTTGTTACTGCACTTGAGCACAAAACCAGTTCATTTTAGATTAAGATGGTTTTAGTCTGACTTTGTGGGAACAGAAGTCTGATTCAATCCATCTGATTTGGGAACTGCTGGTGGAAGGTTTATTGTGTGTTTGTTAGACTGGCATGAGGGCTTAACTGTACAAAAGTCATCATCCTGCTGGTATAAATGCCGTATATTTGTGTAAGACTGTGCACATTTATTCAGAGTTTCCCTGTGCCTGACTTGACTCCTTTGACTACAAGACCCTTAGACTGTATCTAAAGTCATCTGTGGACCTACAAAGCTGAAATAAGTATTTTTCACTTTAACTATCTCAGTGCTATTTAACAGTTATTTGCTACATTTATTGATTTGTTTGAATTTAACACTATTTAACAGCTTGCGCTTGTTAAAGAAATGCAATATGTTACTGTACTGCTCTTAAGTCATTTTAACAGTATCCTGATATTTCCTAATCTCCTCTGATACTACAAAAGGTGTTCTGAGATTACAAAGTTCTCCTAAATTTGTTAAAATATTTCTAAACTTTGTAAATTTATTACGTTTGTAGAAGTTTTCCTATGTTTGCATATATTTTTCTGCATTTGGGAACATTTCTAAGGGTTTGCAAACTTATCAACAGATTCTTGATACAGTAGGTGTTCTGTATTTTGTTGTAAAGCATTTGTTACTGCATTTGAGCTCAAAACCAGTTCACTTTACACTAAGAGGGCTTTATTCTGAACTCAGGTGGGAGCAGAGGGCTGTTTCAACCCATCCAAGTTGGGAACTACTGCATAAGGCTTATTGTGTGTTTATCTGATTGGCCTGAGGGCTTAATTGTGTAAAGGTCTTTTGTCCTGCTGATATAAATGTCCTACATCTGTGTGAGATTGTACTAATTTATTCAAAGATTTCCTCTGCCTGACTTACATTTCTGTGGCTACAAGACACTTGTGTTGACTGCCATCTATGGACCTATAAATCTGATATAAGTATTTTTTTTGCTGAACCACACAATCAAAATAACTGTATTACCACACATGTCAAAATGTAGATACCAAACTGTGGTATTAACTGTGGTAATACAGTATTTTTGCTTGTTTGTTTTTGTACTTGCTCTATCTCATTGCTATCTAACAGTTCGGTGCTGCATTTATTGATTTGTTTGAATTTATCACTGTTTTTCAGCCTGTATTTGTTAAAGAAACACTGTTTTTTACAGTACTGCTATAAGGTCATTTTAACAGTATCCTGATATTTCCTAACCTCTTTTGATACTGCAAACGCTGGTCTGAGTTTACCAAACTTCACCTGGGTTTACCAAAATATTTCTAAGTTTTGCAAAGATTTTCTGTATTTGTAGAAGCTTTCCTATATTTGCACACATTTTTCTATATTTGGGGACATTTATCTGGGTTTGTAAACTTATTTCCAAGGATTGCTGCTACTGCAGGAGTTCTGCTTTTTGTTATAAAGCATTTGTTAGTGCACATGAGCTGAAAACCAGTTTGTTTTACATTAAGAGGGCTTTATTTTTTGCTTCAGTGGGAAGATGGGCTAATTCAACCCATCCAAGTTGGCAACTTCTCGTGAAAGGTTTATTGTGTGTTTATCTGGCTGGCTTTGTGCTTATCTATGTAAAAGTCTTTCATACTGCTGGTATAAAAGCTTTACAGTTTTATGAGACTGTGCTCATTTATTCAGAGCCTGTGCCTGGCTTGGACTTCTGTGACTACAAGACCATCGGAACTGATAAGTCTTTTTTTTTTTTTTTGCATTTGCATTTGCTGTAACTATCTCAATGCTATTAACAGTTCTGTACTGCATTTATTGAATTTTGTTTTGAATGTATCACTGTTTTTCAGCCTGTACCTGTTAAAGAAATGCCAACTGCTAATTAGTCAGTCATCCCTGCCTTGTTTATATGCAAACCTCCTGAGATTAAAATCCTGTTATTGGAAATTCTGTCCATAGTCACCCACTATTCATAGTTACTCAAAGAACTGCCAGTTTGCACAGAGAGCAGCACCATCTTATAGTATACTACTAACAATCATACTTACACCTTTAAGTCTCTCTTGCCTATTAATTTCCATCTACTAAGGATTTGGTATAAAGATAGGCACTTCCCTGTCATCTTTATTTATGTCCTGGTGGACATGGGTATCCTGAGCCAGTTATAATAACTGCCTCATGTTCACTGACAACCACTTAATTGTGGAACAAACACTGTGAGAGATGTAGATAGACAATTTCATTGTAGGTAAAGCTTTCACATTCACACATGATAAATGCAAACCAGGTTGTCAGCATTGCGCCTAAAATGCTCACTACCAACATTAAGGAACAAGCACATAGACCTACATATGTGGAGGTATTCACATGTAATCTACCCAAACCTGCATGACCTCCTAAAAACATTTCTCAGTGGTCCCATGCACACTGAAAATACAGTACCTCATACAACACATAACTCTAAAAAATCAGTGTAGCCCTGCTTCCAAGGCCATAAAGCAACACACCACACAGCCAAGCATTCTAGTTATTGGTGATTCTATTGTAAGACATATTGATGCCCCCCCTTACTATTCTAAACAAGGAGAACATCACAGTGAGCTGTCTTTCTGGAGCCAGGATCCACCAGATCATGAATACACTTGAGTCTTTAACCTACTAGTACCAGTATGACATGGTCATAGCTCATGTGGGCATAAACAACCTAAGATGTACCACACTGGACTATATGACATGATGGAGCTCTCTGAATATGTGTCTAAGGCGGGTATGAATTTAGCTTTGAGTAGCATCCTACCTTCACCAATGATGATGTCACAGTGCCAACAACAGATTATTGACATCAACAATTAGCTTAGTTTCTACTACAACCACAAGGGGATCCAATATCTGTCAGACTTGAGAGTCATAGGTTCATAGGTTCATAGGTTGGTACTAGGCTATCGGCCCTAGGTCCTATACAAGCCTAGCCATAACAATTCCCTGGCTATTTCTTCCCACAATATTTAATTCCCTGGACCCCTGTCTAGCAGGCCAACTGACGTGATCCCCGGGGTAAATTACCTATCTCCCATCCAATCGTCAAGGTTCCTTTTGAAGAGGGTCAAGGAGGCTCTGCTTGACATGTATGGACAGTCTATTCAATTGTGTGAGGAGTCTCTGGCTCAGGAACCTATCCCTCCAGCATGTTTTGTTCATTGTGATGACAAGGTTTAGGTCCCTGGAACATGTGGCTCTGATGGATTGGAATTTCTTTAAGTGTAGCATGGCCAACAGCTCTGGGTTTGACATGCCCTTGTATGTTAAGCAGAGTTAACCTCTGAGTACACGATATGCAAAAGAGTATAGCTGGAGTTTTTTTAGTCAGTCAGCATTGGGCATCTGCTTTAGGCCTGTGATTCTTTTAGTGAGGTGTTTCTGTTGCCTTTCCAGTTATTGGCGATGTCTTGTGAGGTACATACCAAATGGGGTGTCGTACCCTATGATGGGTCTAATGAGGGATGAGTACAGTGGGACAATGACCTCCTTTTTTTCTGGATGAAAAGCCCTTAGTGATGAGGTGTGCCACATAGAAGGATTTCCTGACTGTTGTGGCAATGTGGTTATCGAAGGTGAGACCACTGTCCACCTTTGTTCGTAAGTCTCTTATCACACTTTTGGTGTTTAGTGTACTGCCACTGATTTGGTAATTCACAGGTATATGTTTTTTCCCAAAAGGGATAACTATACACTTCTTAGCATTGAGCTTGAGCCCATGGCTCTGGCACCAAGAATCTGTTTCTGTAAGGCCCTTTTGTAGACAATCCACATCATTTGTGGATTCAATAATGGCTCCCAGTTTGCAGTCATCTGCGAACTTTGTTAGCCAGAGTCCCTTAGTGTTGGCCTGTACTTCAGAGAAGTAGATGCCAAACAAGAGCGGTCCCAGGACTTAACCCTGAGGTACTCCACTTGTCAATTGTCTGGAGCTTGAACTGGAGTTGGCTACTTTTACAGTGTGGGTTCTGTCAGTAAGCCAATTGGCAACCCATCGAGTAATGAAGGGATTTATGCCCAGCTTAGTAAGTTTATCTTTGATTCTAGAGGAGGGATGGTGTTAAAGGCCTTGGTGAGGTCCAGATAGGCTGTGTGGACCACCTTACACTCGTCCACAGCTCTGGAGAGTGATTCTGATCAACATGATCAACAAACCACTATGCTTTGCACTTGTCACTACTTGGCTTCTACATACTGAAAAAAATGTATTTGTCCCCATAGTGCCTTTTATAAGCTGTGTCAAGTTGTTAAACCCTCCAACATGACAAAAATTGCCCAAAACCACCTAAAGGTACTGCTGCTCAATGCTAAGAGTTTAAATAAAAAACTGCACTCCACAGAAGCACATGTCCTGGAGAATGCAGACATATGTGCAGTCACAGAAACATGGCTTAGTACTATGGAAAACACCTAGGGTATAAAAGGCTACTAAACCATTCATATATTTTGATCCCCCTCAACTTAGGATAAAACATAACAAGGAGGTCTCTCAGTGTTCATAAAGGATGAGTGCACTGCTACATTGGTCAAACAATATGACTCGCTTGAGCTACTCCATACCCAACTAACCGTAAGAACAACCCCCTATCATTTCCTTGCTAGCTACAGATACCCTGACATGAGTCTGGAAAACCACACCTCTTACTTAAACCTTCTAGAATCTTTTAACATTCAGCCTAACATCATACTTATGGGTGACTTCAACCACCTGTATATAAACTGTGAGACTTATACAACCCATAATTCACTTGTTCAGAATTTTTTGGACTTCACTAATGCAAATACCCTGGAGCAGCTGGTCAGTTCCCAACTAGAGGTACAAATATCCTAGACCTGGGACTCATGAATGTGGAGGGATACTGCTCCCTCCCATGCATTAATCCCCTCTCCGCCAGTAAGATCTGACCACGGAATAATCTCCTTTAGTATTAAAACCAACCTAGAACCTCCATCAAACTCTTAACATGTTAAGAACTTTGCTAAGGTCAATTACTTCAAGCTGACTCCTTATTAAACGTTCAAGCCCCTCTGAACCCAGATGATGCTGAGGCCTGCTCTGTGCTGTACACAAGAGCACTGTACAGCTACATTCATAGCTGTATAGAGGAGGCAGTACCTCTCCAAGTCAAACCTATAATTACTGGCAAAAATAAACCACCCTGGTGAACTCCTAACAAAATAGGTTATTCAACAAAAGGAAAAAAATCCTCTCCAAAGCCAAGAAGTAACAGACAAAACAGTGCATAAAAACTCTCACCAGTCCAAATACGCAAATTAAAGATCTTGTCAAATCTGCCAAAGCAAACTTTGAGGCAAAGATAGCCTCCCAGGTGGAAGATAACCATAAGCCTTTTTTAATTATGTTCATAAACTCAGAGAAAATGCTCAGCAATGTGCTGTGTTAATCATGAATAGCAACACTTACACCCAGCCTAAATCTATAGCAAATCTACTGGCTAACAAGTTCAAATGTCTCCCCTATCACCTCCTACCACTCCCAAAGAGATACCTGCAACCATATCCCTACCATTCCCTACAAGGGAACAGGTCCTTACTGCACTGGCTAAAGCCAAAAACACAGCTTCAGGAGGTCCCAACAAATGTTACAGGATGCTTCTGAAATAGTTTAAAGGAGAATCTGTCAGGGCCATTAGAAACCCTGTTTAACCACAGCCTCCAGATGGGCTTTGTCCTAGAGGAATGGAGGAGTGTAACAGTCATCCCTCTGCACAAGGGGGGCTCATCAACTGACCCAAGGAACTACAGACCTATAAGTTTAACAGTCTTATCTGCAAGGCTATGTATGAAGAGAGTTATCCTGGACCTGATCAATAATGACATAGGAAATCTAAAATCACAGGACTAGACCCAATTTGGCTTGGTGAAAGGGAAGTCTTGCTTGCTCAGTCTTGTGGATTTTTTCAAGAAAGTCACCAGGACCATGGGTGAGGGTAAAATAGTGCATATGATTTATCTAGACCTGGTCAAAGCTTTCAACACAATCCCCCTTTTAGGGATCATAGATAAACTTACTGCATTAGGCATAAACACCTGCATCCTCAGGTGGATAGTAAACTGGTTCACTGACAGGACGTGTTGTTGTCTGAATAAGCAAATCCACTGTGATAAGAAACCTTTTACTAGCAGTGTCCCACAGTGTTGGGACCCCTCCTGTTTGGTATATATTTCTCTGAAGAGAAGGCCAATGTTGAGGGCCCCTGCTTCACCAAGTTTGCTGATGAGTGCAAGCTGCGAGCAACCAGCCAATCCTGAAATGATGCTGACATCTTACAAACAGGCTTAAAAATGACAAACAACTGGTGTCAAAACCATGGTCTGAAATGTAATGCTAAAAAGTGCATAATCATGCCCATTGGTAAAACAAATATCCCTGCAAAGTATAATATTGATAGCACACCTCTAAAAGTAGACCAAGTTGTGAGGGACCTAGGAACACAGATAGATAGTAACCTAACCTTTGACCACCAGGTAGCTGTGGTGGTGAGGAAATCCTTCTGTGTGGCTCAGCCTATAAGTAAAGGCATGGCATCAAAGTCAAAGGAAGTCATAGTGCTATTGTACTCGGCCATCATCAGGACTATAATCGAGTACAATGCTCCCTTCTGCATGTACTTAACCAGGCACTTACACCACTTGGAGTGGCCCCAAAGGTTTCTCACTAAAAAAATACAAACATGTCTTATACAGACTGACTAAAGGCCCTATCCCTTGTCTCTGTCTCATATTGTTTTACTGAGAGGTGACTTATGCTTGACCTACAGAGCAATCCCTGCTCTAGCCCTGATGAAAATGTTATATATTCACAAGAAAAATTGTACGAGGGCTACATATTCCATGGACCTGAACATTATTTTTAACTCTAACAGAACTTGTTGCTGGAGAGACAGATTCACATCCCAAAGGCTACCTCATTTATGGAATAAACTTCCCATCTTTGTAAAATAAAGTCCCTCACTCTCTTGAAAAAGAATTTGGATAAATGAATGGTGAACAGTAAATTCACTCCTGTGGTACTGCCCATGTCCTTTATGGAAACATGTAGTCTGTAAAATGACTTAGGGCTCCAACACCGAAAGACCCACCACTACTCCATCCCATATCTCGGGAATTAAGATATAATATTGTCATGTCCTGGGTATTCCTGGCTAGGCTTGTAAAGGCTATTGCACCACTAGCCTAGTAATCACCTATGAACCTTTGAATTCCATGGAAAAATTCTACTTCTGAAAATCAAGGCTCACTAGAGCTGTGGCTACTACTGAGGCTTTTTGAAAATGAGTAGACTCTAGGTCTGTTCTAAAGCTGGCTACACTTTCTTCTCAATCCACCCTTTCTCCCTAAGCTTAGCAATCAACCAATATAGGTATGGCTACTACAACGATCTAATGAAGATGATAGCACAGCTGTGTAAGTTAACATACCATAGAGTAAATGTTCAGAGAGATCACTTTTACAGCGTTTGCACCCTCCCACCTTTCCCCTTTTCCTCCTGCTGTTTCCTTGGTCAGGGTGAGGATCCTACATTTCCTTTGTTATTCTGACATAACAATATCTACTGATTTTGACCAGTTATTATAATGTTACAGGGTTCAGCATACCATTTGGATAAGGCAGCTCTGAGTTTTTTATACCCATATGTCCCTTTCATACCACAAGTACTCCTCTACTGAGAGAGTATGTCGAAGGAACATGGAAGGGACCCAAAGCTTTGCAGACTGGCTGGACATCTGTGCCTTGGCAGGATATATTCCCTCCTAACCATAACTAACTAACTAACTAACTAACTAACTAACTAACTAACTAACTAACTAACTAACTAACTAACTAACAAAATAAAATACATACATGCATGCATAAATATATACATAAATACTCTGTACTTCCTCAGATCTGCCATAAGCCAACAAACTGCTGCAATGCTTCCTAAACTACTGCTCAAAAATTCAATATAGACTCCAATGTCTGCATAACTTAGCATAAAAAACAGTGTGGTAGCTGCAGAACAACACAAATATATACCTGTTTACATCACACATAGGCAAATTAGGTCAGGAACTGCACTGCTTGTTGTTATATTCATACAGGCATGTTTCACTCAACCACAATTAGAGTATACTATAGAGTGTAAGTTTTATCCTCATTGTAGGTCTAGGAATGTAGTGTATTACAGTTATTGTGCGGCATACAGTGCATTCTGTATAGGTAAAACCAATCACTCCCTTAGAGAGCATATTTTAGAACATGTTAGGGATATTAGTAATGTTAAAGAGTAGTGCTTTAGCATGGCATGTTAAGTTCAGTGGGCCACAACATAAATTTAGATTTTTTTGTACTAGAAGTTATTAAAGAGAACATGGGGGGGGGGGGGTTGAAGAACAGAACTGAGTTAGCAGACCAGAAATGGATATTGTTTTTCAATGCAGGAAAACCACCCGGTATCAGTGATGCTGTGTCTTTAAAACCAGTTCTATGTGCACACACACTACCCCATTGATTTAATACTGTTAGTAGCTCTGTTTAAGGATTTAAATGTATAAGTATGAATTCTTGTAAAAGTATTCACATGTTTTAGGCATTTTTATTGTTGGTTTAGGAATATTTTTTCTTTGTATATGGGGTTTGCATAATTAACTGAATATGATTTTGATTTGATTGGTTGTTTTTTACTTAAAGAGCATGCTGGTTTTTACTGTGGTAGTCTGATGAAGTCTGTGTTAAGTCATGAAAGCACTTACTCAGTGTAATAAAGATATAATTTGCAGCTGTGGTGATTCTGGACCTGTTTTTATTTTAGTTTGCTTTGTTTTGTACGTGGGATGGAATCTTTACCCAGGAACCTGTTGCTGTTGGTGGTTACAGGTGTCATGAATGTCTATGAACTCTTTCAGTCTGCTGCAGCACATCTGTCACTTAAAGCACAGCTTGCTGAATATGGTCATCCCTGACATGTCATAGCCACATGATCATGCTGCAAACCTATGTGAGCATGTATGTCATGCTACCGTGCAACTACATACTGTACTAGTAAAGGTTCAGAAATCATGTTGCAGACATGATTCACAGGTTACTATTTTCTTCTTACAAAAGTGACAGCATTTCCAGAGGAGTTTCAGAAAAATGTCATCTTCTGCTAGCGAACACCAGAGAAAGCCTGCATGTTTCATGAAGATGAGTGAGAATATACTTTCTTCTCTTTCATGACCATTACAGGGAGTGCCTGCTTGGCCCCCAAGATGATGGTATTAAGAAAGTCAATGCCTAATATGACCTGCCTGGGTAGTTGCCTCAACTATGTTGAACAGTAGAACAGTGCAGTCATCTTTTTAATGCCCAAGGTGTAGGAGCCTGCTGATAGCCATGCATTAGAAGGGAAGGTTAGGCAAAAGCACCTCAAACCATGTCATAATTACATAGCATTAGACTTGTTTTCTATGTTTTTCTGGCATTATGTAATATGCTAAGCTTTTTTGACGATACATATTTCCAATGGTCAGCTTGGGAAATATGTGTGCTGATGTGTGGATATTCTGAGTCAGGTTAATATGATGCAAACATCTCATGTAAAGTGACAACTGACATGCTGGATACTATAGGGACCTATTCTGCAATGAGGTTACACTGCACCATCTGACTATGCATATACCCTACTTGTTTTAGCCCCTTCAACATGCGCCATTTCCTACTTACATATGGCAACATAGGTGCAACACACACACTCATCTGTAACCGGTCAAGAATCAAAGACCTTTATCTTTCACCATAATCCGAAAATGACAGTCATTATATCACTTACCATAGGAAGTGTGAAAGGTTTGTGATTAGCCATGGTTAGCTTTACTCCTAATTTGTAATATGTATGTTAAATATGTTCAGTCTAATGTCTACATTAATTCATTTATATCTAACTACACATTCTGTCACCTCATGCCAGGCCAAGATGATATATTAATTAAAGCACACCTTCACTGCATGATTCCTTTGTGAAAGTTGTACTTGGGAAGATGTTTGTGCTGAGGCTGGGAGTGCCATACAACAGTTCTGTCATGACTCCTCACCAACAGGCTGCCGGTCTACCTGCAGTGCTTGAGATATCACAGCTGGTGCTGGAGTAGGTAGTGGACATTGTGATGGAGAGAGCAGTGGGAAGGAAAATGACCTGGATGGACATCTTCCCAGAGTGGATTGTAGAGTGGGTCTATATTGCCTTATCAAATGATGAAATGAGTGAATGCTCTTTCATCGATCTGATAAGGTTGAAACCCCTAAAAAGCGAAGACACGGAACAGCGATTTTTTTTTCCCAGGGGAAACAAATTGCTGCTCCGCAAAAAAATAAAATAAAATTTAAACACAAAATGAAGTGGGGGGCTTCTCTCTCCACACCCCCCTACTTACACATACCAACTCTGAGATCACACCATAGTGGAGGAAATGGCAAAGTCCCGAAGAAGGCTCACAAATTTATTCCCTGGGAAAAAAATCGATGTTCCATGTCTTTGCTCTTTAGGGGATTCGACCTTGTCAGGCCGATGAAAGGGCGTTTGCTCTTTTCATCATTCGACAAGGTGATATAGACCCTTGTAGATTCACTCATCTTGCCAGCCCCAACAATAGGGACAACAACAGATGGTGTGGCTAATTTTAACAGCAACCCTGATCCATCTCATGATGATGGAACCCACTAATGTATCTCCGTGCTCAGGTGGCAGATGGCATGGCCTGCTTAAACCCCACTCTGTTCCCAACCATGTGTGATCTTTCTCCATTTTGTGTCATCCACCATATCTAGGGCATAGCACAACTCTCCTCCTCCCTTTTGTCTTCCCACTATTTCTCTCCATCCATCCCATATGTCCCAATGCTAGTATTTGCACTTCTGCTTCTGTTTGGGTGTGCTCTTCTATGTGTATGCATATGGAAATCAGCTACAGCAAACTGTCCTAACCTCATTTCTACACTGCTTTCCACTTTTTCCTTCTCACTCTGACCCTTGAATCCCTATAAAGAAAAAAAATGGCACTGTGTCTGTAAAACAATATCAACTCATCTTCTAACCTTCTTTCTCCCTCTTGTTTGTTGTCCATCTGACACTCTGCTCATTCAATCCTTTTCCAGCTTTCCTGTGCACCTCTCTCCTTCTTTTTTATGCATATGACACATGTCCACAGTACAGCTGCAAATGCATTAGAATTTTACAGATTTGTTCAATGTTGCTTGCCACATGCTACCAAGAGTGAGCTAATATGCACAGCATCACTATTGCATGCAGTTTTCTGTTTCAAATGTTTTAGTATGAATTTGCTTTTTCTGTCCTCATGAGATAACTCAATGTGGCATATGTCCACCCCATGGCTAGGCTACAGCACTTAGGTTATGGCTTTCACTGCAAGATCTCCACATCCATTGTGGCACTGTCCATTTAGACATCAAATGTGGATTTGGTTTATTATAAATTAAGGTGCAGTACTATTTTCTGATATGGCAAATCAGGCTTTACCTCACATTCATTTTAGTTTTTAGAGTCTCCAATCTGTCGTCCTTTACATACATACAGACATGGGCACACGCAAGCATACTCTCACACACACACACACACACACACACACACACACACACAGACACACACACACACACACACACACACACACACACACACACACACACACACACACACACACACACACACACACACACACACACACACATAGACACACAGAATATCTGCTGGCTCTTACATACGTCTATTTCATTCTTCTCTATTTTTTTTATTTCAGCCATCTCAGTGTGTGTCTTGATATATAAGAACACACAAGTCTTGTACATTACACTAATTTTGCATACTGATTATGAAATTTCTCTTTCTGAAGGGTTCATTCTATGCCTCAAATGATACAGTATATCAAAGCAAATTAAATGTGTAAATAAAATGAAGACAGAATTTCAGCCATTCGGTAATGCCAGAAATTAAATGTAAGCAGGATTATAGTTATTACATAGATGTACTGAAATAAAGCTCTCTCTTGAGCAGTAATACATTCATTCAAGTGATGTCAGGAAAGGAGAGACAAAGCAAACAGTGAGCGAGAGAATGTAAAAATGTACCCTAATGTAAAGCAAGTTAAGTCATTTAACATTTGTCACTGTCACAGTGGCCACTGGTTTAGAACAGAATTTTCCACTAACCCCTTACATTTCTGCATTTCATTGCAGGATTCTCTTGAATAAGTGGACATTGTCCTTCAAAGCTCTACAAATGCTACTGTCTGAAGTACCTTTTGTGCAGCAATGTGCAGGCTAAGCATTTGATAAGGGTGAATTAACTGAGAGGAGAATAGCAAATAGGGGTACAGTCACAGGACTTTTGAGACATGCAGAGATGAATGTTGTTGTGACCGTGCCGTTATTACTTTGCTGCAGTATCATAACTTTGATCAAGGACAAATCCATCCAATTTCAGCAATCCAGTGCAACAAGATTTTTAAGGTGGCACACACAATCAAAGAAAAGTGAAATGAAGACGAATCCAGTTTTAACTGACACAATTTCCATCAGTTCTTGGCTTACTGCATTTGTGATATTTAACATTTAATAAGTAAAATGTAATGATAACATTCTGTCAGAACAGGCATAGCTGTTCTATCACTGTTTATGCCAATGTGTTTCTGCTATTCACTTTTAATTATTCATTTTTTATCTTCCTCCCCCCACTCTCTCTCTCTCTCTCTCTCTTTCTTTTGTCTGTTTGAAACATTTATTCTTAGTTGATTGTATCACTCACACTTTGCATTATATTGTATGGTTCGACTAATATCGAAAACAGTGTACATATTTTTATGTCCAGTCCATTTTATACTATTAAAAGGAGGTAAAGAAAGCAGATAAAATAGGGAACACTATGGCGTGATGAATGACATTAGAATATGAATAAAATGATACCATCTGTGCATTAGAAATGCAGTGTTGTTATACTACAAGACAATTTTAATGGGAATACTTTTATAAACACATAAAGGTAAACAAGCATTTTTGGTCTTATTTAATACTTATAATGCCCTTAAGTACAAGATTAATGTATTTGAACTTAAATTGAGCTAATTTAGTACCATTAGTCAGCACCAAATTCTTGAAATATGGGGAAAAAGTAGGATCTAAAGATAAAATAAGGATGATATGAAAAATGGGACAAAACTACCCGGTGCATCTCAAGGAAGAAAAAGGGGAAATTATAAAGTGACGGAGGTTTGCTACTAAAGAGAAGGCAAATCCAGGTATATCCTTTTCAGAATACCTATAACTTCAACATGATATATGGAGAAGTCGTACACCACAAAAATTGTTCCAGTCAAGCTTGCCAAAGACCTTTCCTTCATCCAGCTAGAAGTCTAGAAATGATAAGCATGTAGGACTGGTCTAATCTAACCACAATATGTTTCTTCTTTTATTATCTTCTATTTGTCCTGAGTGAATGAAAGCACACTACTTAGGATAAACAAGAAGGAGAAAAGGAAACATTAATCCGTTTTCCCAGATGCTCATGAAGACCAAGAAAATCTATGTTAAGAATCACATTTGGGCACTAGCAGCCTACAAGGGTTTCTGGTTGGTTTTAAGATGCCTATGCTATATGTGTTACACCAGAATGGAGGGAGATGTGTGTCTAGGTTACACAGCACATCATATCACATACCTTAGAAAAATGCAAGCAGTGGCAGGTAACCAGCCTTGTAGAAATCTGGAGTATATCATTCACACCCAGTGTCTTACCTTCATGATAGTGTGGACAGATTAAAACAAGTCAGTGGGCATGAAGTAGGAACTATATAGACATTATGTGTGTTTGCTCAAGCTGTTCTAAGCTGTGGTGAGACTTGCCTGCTGCCCTGTTGTGATATTTGAAAAAAATAAGTGTTTATTTTCAATTACCTTCTGCACTTCTTTTTAATACATATCTCTGTAATCTGTGCAACTGTTTTTGCAATTGGAGCAACTGCTTTTAGTCTCCTTTTTGTTGTGTGATAGAGCTGAGTATCTCTTACTGTTATGACCCTTTCAGCTTGCTGAGAAATCTTTGTGTAGAGAGGGCTAGCTGTTTTCTTTGTGAGAGAAAGTAAATCAGACTGGTTTAATCCAGCTAAGGGAATTTCTGCAAATCTGTTTTTTTGATTGGATAATTGGGCTGGTTTCTGTTTCTCTGCCTTTAATAGCCAAGCTTTTAAATCAGATATACTTGTTTACTCAAGCTGTTCTAAGCTGCAGAGAGACTGGCCTACTGCCCACTGTGATATGTGAAAAAGATAAGTGTTTATTTTCAATTGTCTTCTGCACTTCTGTTTAATACATATCTCTGTAATCTGTACAACTGTTTTTGCAATGGGTGCAACTGTTCATAGGTTCATAGGTGTGTACTAGGTAATGGCCCTGGAGCCTTTACAAGCCTAGCCCATTGGATTACCATGACATCATGCCACACGACCTTAGCTCCCAGTACCTCTGTTGAGTAGAGCAACTGGAGTGATCCCTGCAGTGAATTGTCTATTTTCCATCCATTCTTCAAGATTTCTCTTGAAGATGGCCAGTGAGGTGCTCTGCTTGACATGTATGTGTAGTCTATTCCATAGCATGTGCAGTCTCTGGGTTATGAACCTGTCCTTCCAGCTTGTTCCGTTGACTGTGGTAATGAGGTTGAGGTCTCTGGAGCATGTAGTGTGGAGGGACTGGGATTTCTTTACATGAAGCATTTCTAACAGATCTGGGTGAGATATGGCTTTGCAAGTCAAGCAGAGATCGCCTCTAAGTAGGTGATATAAGACAGAGAATAGTTGGAGTTTTTTGAGTCTGTCCATATAGGAGAAGTGTTTAAGGCCTAGGATCCTCTTTATAAGGTAGTTTTGCGGCCTCTCCAGTTGTTGCAGGTATCTAGTGAGGTACATGCCAAATGTGGCATTGTACTCGATAATTGGCCTAATGAGGGAAAAATAGAGAGAGAGAGAGACAATGACCTCTTTCTTCCTGTATGCGAAACCCTTAGTAATGAGATGTGCCACACAGAAGGACTTTCTGACCACAATGACAATGTGGTGGTCAAAAGAGAGGTTGCTGTCAATCTGTATTCCCAGATCTCTTATAATGCCTTCTATGTTCAGTGGACTATCATCAGTGTGGTAATTCATAGGAACCAGATTTATCCCAAAGGGGATGACAACACATTTTATGGCATTAAGCTTAAGGCCATGGTTCCAACACCAGTCGTTGGTCTCAGTGAGGCCTTTCTGTAGGATATCAACATCACTTTGGGAGTTAATAATAGCTCCCAACTTGCAATCATCTGTGAACTTTGTCAGCCAGAGTCCATTCATGTTGGCCTACATTTCAGAGAAGTAGATACCAAACAGGAAAGGACCCGGGACTGAATCCTGTGGGACTCTAATTGTGACTGGTCAGCAGTCTGACTTGGAGTCAGCTATTTTCACACTGTGGATTCTGTCTGTGAGCCAGTTTGCAATCCACCTAGTGATATAGGGGTTGATGCCCTGCTTAGTGAGTTTTTTATGGTTCCTGAGTGGGGAATAGTATCAAAGGCCTTGGCCAGATCAAGGTAGGCTGTATGAACCACCTTGCCTTCATCCACAGTTCTGGTGACTGACTCAAAGAAGTTGACCAGGTTGGGCAGGCATGATCTAACCTTCACAAAACCAAACTGTGTGGAATCCAGAGTTTGGAGATTCCCTATATCCTTGTTTATTAGGTCCATGATGATGCATTCCAAAGCTTTGCATTTCAGACTCATCAGGCTAATGGGGCAATAGTTCCCAGCGTCTGTAGTTGCTCCTCCTTTCTGGAGAGGGATGAATGTAGTAGTGTGGCATTTGTTAGAGACAAAGCCTGAGATGAGGCTGTGATTGAACAGGGCACACAGGTGAGGTGCTAGTTCACTCTGTAGTTTATGTAGAACACAGCCAGAGATATTGTCAGGTCCCTTAGCAGCTGTATTATTGGCCTTGAACAGTGCTGTTTTAACCTATGCAGCAGCAATACTAGGTGGCTGGCAATATACTGGTATTGTGACTGGTTATTTGGGGGGTAAGATGGGTAAAGTTGGCACTGAATCTGTCGGCCAGTATATTGGCAATATCTGTTGGCTCAGTATAGGAGTATAGGAGGTACCATTGTGCAGTAGCTCAGAGCCAATCTGGGTATTACAGTGGAGATTCTTTACATAATTATAGAAGGCCTTCTCGCTGTCTTTACTATCTGCTGCAATTCTGTTTTCATAGCTAGTTTTATAGGATTTGATGAGGGATGTCAACATTTTGTTGAGGTTGATAAGGGAGTCTTTCCAGTCTTGGGACTTCACCTTATTCCGCATCAGTTTCCTCCTTCTGTTGTAGAGTTTGTTTATGGCAGAGGACCCCCAGATTGGCTTCCTTTTTTAGAAGAGAGTGTCTTGGTTCTATTGGGTATGGCGAGATCCATGCATTTGTGTACATGTTCGTACAGTGCATTGGTGTATGATTTGACAGTCATGCAACTATTCTCCATTTGCATGGGTGCCGTGAAGTTAGCCACATCTGATTTTTAGGAGCACAATGTTAGCTTTGGAGAAGTTTTTCATGGTGGGTACCTTTGCAGGGGGGGAGGGAGAGATGTGGATTTCCAAGGGGATTTGTTTGTGGTCGGATCTAACCAGGGAGGAGTTGGCTAATGGTGTAGAGCAATGGCCAGCCATATTAATAATGACCAGGTCAAGGATGTTGCTACCTCTAGTGGGGGTAGAAACGAGCTGGTCCAGGGCATTTGAATTAATGAATTCCTGGAAACATTGGCCAAGTGTATTGGTACATGAGTAGCTTTCACAGTTAATGGAGGGGTAGTTGAAGTTGCCCAGTATGAGAGTGTTAGGTTGGACTCTAATATTCTCCAGGGTACTTAGGAATGTGGAGTGTGAACCTTGGGACATGGTTGGGGACCTATAACAGGCTACAACCTAAATTGCTGTTTTGCCCAATGTTAGCTGCACCTGAAGTATCGCTGATGCGTTATGTTGGGCTACCAGTCTGGAGGTGTGTGCATCCTTTATCAGTATGGAAACACTGTCACCTTTGGAGCTTTGGTCCAAGTTCTGCGGCCGAAAGGTGTGGAATGAGTTATAGCCTGGTAGTGCAAGGGTGCTTTCTGCTGCCTTGAACCAGGTCTCTGTTACAGCACAAATGTCAAAGTACTCCATTTTAAGGAGTGCTTTGAGCGAGTGTATTTTAAGATATAGACTTCTAGCATTGAGCAGCATGACCCTCAGATTGCATTTGTTTGCAGCTGTTATAGTGGTAATTTGGTGTGTGGAACACTGCCTAAAAAAGGCACTATAGGGGTGGCAAGAGCCTTGGCCAGTATCCAGAATCACAGGGGTGACAGATGCACGCCATCTCTGAAAAAGCATTGAGGTCTGTCAGTCATGTCATCCCAGCCAGACAGATATTGGATCCCCTTAGAATGACACCAGAAACTTAGCCAATTGTTGAAATCAATCATTCTCTGCTTGTACTGTGGTATCATTCTGGGTGATGGTAGGAGGCTGCTCAGTGCTAGGGTCATACCTGCCTGAGCTATATAATCTGAGAGCTCCTCTATGTCTCTTTTCATGTAGTCCAGGGAGGTATGTCTCAGGTCATTCACACCCACATGTACAATGGCAGAGTCATATTTATACCTGTTGTTGAGGGACCTGAGTGCATGCATTATGTGGTGGATCCTGGCACTTGACAGACAGCTGACTGTTACTTTCTCCTTACTCAACCTAGTGAGTGGGACATCAGTGTGCCTCACTATCGAGTCACCTATGACTAGTGTGTTGGGCATGCTGTTTTGCCTTAGGGGCTTTGGTTGAGTGGCACACTGTTTAGGAGAGTTATGTGTTCATAGGTTCATAGGTAGGTACTAAGCTATTGGCCCAAGGGCCTACGTAAGCCTAGCCAACAAGGTTCCCTTGCTTACGCCACCCAAGAAAGTTATTTTCTTGTGCTACTGTCGAGGAGAGACACAGAGGTGATCCCTGGGGTGTATTTCCTATTTCCCATCCACTCATCAAGATTTTCTTGAAGAGTGCTAATGAAGAACTTTGCTTGACATAGATGGGTAGCCTGTTCCAGAGTATGGGAAGTCTCTGGGACAGGAATCTATCACTCCAGCATGTCCTGTTTATTGTGGTGACATGGTTTAGGTCCCCAGAGCATGTAGCTTGGGATTGGGATTTCTTTAAGTGTAGCATGTCCAACAGCTCTGGGTTTGACATATCTTTATATGCTAGGCAGAGATCACCTCGGAGTAGGCGATATGCTATGGAGTAAAGCTGGTGTTTTTTGAGACAGTCAGTGTAGGGCATTTGTTTAAGGCCAGTAATCCTCTTTGTGAGGTACTTCTGTTGCCTTTCCAGCTGCTGCAGATGTCTTGTGAGGTACATTCCAAAAGGGGCATTGTACTCTATAATGGGTCTAATGAGTGTTGAGTAGAGGGGAACAATGACCTCTTTTATGATGAGGTGTGCCACGTAGAAGGACATCCTGACTACTGTGGCAATGTGACTATCAAAGGAGAGACTACTGTCCACTTGGGTCCCAAGGTCTCTTATCACAAATTCGGTGTTAAGTAGATTGCTTCCTATGTGGTAGTTCATGGGTACAGAGACTTTACCAAGGGGGATGACACTGCACTTTTTGGCATTGAGCTTGAAGCCATGGCTCTGACACCAGGCATCTGTCTCAGCGAGACCCTTCTGTAGGATGTCCACATCATTTGGGGACTTGACTATGGCTCCTAGTTTGCAGTTGTCTGTGAACTTCATTAGCCAGAGGCCTTCTGTTTTAGCCTGTACTTCAGAGAAGTAGATAAAAAACAGGAGAGGACCCAGGACGGAAGTCTGTGGTACTCCACTTGTCACTGCTTTGAAGTCAGATTTGGAGTCTGCAACTTTTACAGTGTGGGTTCTGTCAGTGAGCCAGTTGGCAACCCATCTTGTGATGTAGGGATTTATAACTAGTTTAGTGAGTTTAGCTATAATTCCATAATGAGGGATGGTGTCAAAAGCCTTGGCAAGGTCAAGATAGGCTGTGTGAACCACCTTACACTCATCTACAGCTTTGGTGACTGCCTCAAAGAAGTTGATCAGGTTCAGGAGGCATGATCTGCCTTTCACAAACCCAAACTGGATGGGATCCAGAGTTTGGAGGTTATCAATGTCTTTGTTTATGAGTTCCATGATGATACGTTTCATGGCCTTGCAGACCAGGCTCATCAGGCTAATAGGTCGATAGTTCCCGGGATCAGTGGTGGCTCCCCCTTTGTGGAGTGGGATAACTGTTGCTGTGCGCCATACAGTGGGCACAAAGCCTGATGCAAGGCTATTATTGAACATGGTGCTTAAGTGGGGAGCCAGTTTGTTCTGAAGTTCATGTAAAATGCAGCCTGGGATGTTGTCCGGTTCCATGGATGCTGTGTTATTGGCTTTAGTGAGTGCAGCTGTTACCTGTGTAGTTGTGATTACAGGGACTCTGCATTTTTCCTGTATAGATATGGGCCCTTTAGGGGTTGAGGGGGGGTAAAGTTAGCACTGAACCTATCTGCTAGGATGTTGGCAATATCAGTTGGTTCTGTAATTTTTGTGCCGTTGTGCTGTAGCTCAGAGCAGATCTGGGTGTTGCCATCGAGATTCTTGACATAGCTATAGAATGCTTTGTGGTTGTCCTTAGAATTAGTGGTGATTTTGTTTTCATAGCTAGCTTCTTACTGAGGCTGACCAGGGAGCTCCTCCATTCATGGGATTTTACTCTCTTTTACAACAGTTTCTTCTTTCTGTTGTACAGTTTGTTTATGGCAGAGGACCACCAGATTGGCTTCCTTTTTTTTGGAGGATAGCATCTTGGTTCTGTTTGGGATAGTACAATCCATGCATTCGTGCAAGTGCTTATAGAGTGCATTTGTCTAGGCTTCAGCAGTTGTAATTCTGTCTCATGATTAAGCAAAGACGTGAGGTACAGTGTGAGCAAAAACTGATAAACAAATAACACACTGTGAAGAGGATGAACTAAGGCACCGGACAGCCGATAAATAAACTCTGGTTTGATTTATCGGCTGTTCGGTGCTTTAGTTCGTTGTCTTCACAGTCTGTCTCATGATTAGTGTTGTGCTGTGGTGGTCACATGAATTTCTGCCTTGCAGGTCTCTGCTGTTTGGGTAGATTTTTATTGAGAGCCTCCTCGAAGGTGGGTGTGTGGTTTGTGTTTGTATGTGAAGACAGTGCTGGTGTGTGTTCTGGAGGGCTATGTGTTCCATGTGGTGTGGTGCAAGTATTGACCATCTCCTTTTGACCAGCTATTGGCTGGAGAGTGGATGGCTTCCAATTTGGATATGTAAGTGCAGCTCTCAAAGTCTGAGTGTTGGGATGTAAGAGGAGAGGGTTGTCAGTGTACAAGGGGCAGTTGCTACATTGCCTCAGGATGCCCAAGTTCACCTGGTTAATAGGAGAAAGCACAGGGAACTGACCTTTAGACATGCCTGAAGGGGTGGGCATTAATAATAAGTACTGGAGCTGTTTCCTTGTAGAATGGTTGGTGCTGGTAGCACTTTTGTGTGCTACAATAATTGCTACAAGAAGTTGGGTGAAGTGCTAGACTAATAAGCTAGTAAAAGTGCAGGAGAGTAGACAACTGGCAGATCTACAGGAAACATTGAAGAGCAGACTTTTTGGTACTGCTCAGAAGCTTACAAACAGTCCTAGATACAGCAAATCTCTAGTCTAGATAAGCTACCAAGTGCTTACCACTCCCACTGATAAGATAGAAGGCTTCACTCTAGCACAGAAAGGCTTTTAGGTTTCTAGTCTCCTTTTTCTTGTGTGATAGAGCTGAGTATCTGTTACTATTGTGACCCTTTCAGCTTTCAGTGCAATCTTTGTCTAGAAAGGGCTAGTTGTTTTCTTTGCGAGAGAAAGAAAATCAAATGGTTTTAATTTAGCTAAGGGCTTTCTTGAAAAACTGTTTTTTTTATTGGATAATTGGGCTGGTTTCTGTTTCTCTGACTTTAATAGCCAGTGTTTTAAATCAGATATACTTGTTTGCTCAAGTTGTTCTAAGCTGCAGAGAGACTGGCCTACTGCCCTGCTGTGATATTTGAAAAAGATAAGTGTTTATTTTCAATTGTCTGCTGCACTTTTGTTAAATACATATCTCTGTAATCTGTACAACTTGTTTTTGCAATTGGTGAAACTAGTTTTAGTCTCCTTTTTATTGTGCGAAAGAGCTGAGTATCTTTTACTGTTGTGATCCTTTCAGCTTACAGTAAAATCTTTGTCTAGAGAGGGCTAGCTGTTTTCTTTGTGAGAGAAAGTAAATCAGACTGGTTTAATCTAGCTAAGGGCATTCCTGCAAAACTGTTTTTTTTTGATTGGATAATTGGGCTGGTTTCTGTTTCACTGCCTTTAATGGCCATTGTTTTAAATCAGGTATACTTGTTTGCTCAAGCTTTTCTAAGCTGTAGAGAGACTAGCCTACTGCCCGCTGTGGTATTTGAAAAAGATGAGTATTTATTTTCAATTGTCTTCTGCAATTCTGTTTAATACATATCTCTGTAATCTGTGCAACTGTTTTTTTCCCACCTACCTGCCCAGTTGTTGTGGTGGTCTTAATTCTTCATGACTATGAGTTGCCCGCCTCTGGTATAAAGTTGATGCTGGACACTACCCCAGTCACATTACATTAGCTCATTCTTCTGTTTATACTGAGAACTTAACAAAGACCAGTCCCTTTAACTTCAGAACCTTGAATTATCTTATTATTTTATGTCTCTTCACTTCCTACTATTAAAAAAAACTATTTCTTTCAATTTCATTTTGCTGTTTGCCATTGTTATAACTGCTTGTTGGTAGCCTCACTAAATTGATGACAGTGTTCTACTGAATCGCTGCTTTATTAGTGTTGTCTGTTACTGTTGTGATTTGTGAGCTATTGTTTCAAAGCAATCTACTGATTAACTTATATTTCTTTGCTATCTACTGCAATTCATTACTGTTTAACTGCATTTTACTGCATTTCATTGCTGTTTAACTGTATTTTTTCATACTGCAAGTGGTATTCTGTTGACTATAAGTGATTAATCTGTGCTTCACTATGAGTTTTTGCTTACTGAGTTCATAACCTTAAAATTGAGTAGCATAGTCCCAGTACACGTCTGCAGTATCCATAGCTTTAACTGCATGTTTTTAAACCCTTTTTGAGGTATTCCAGCTATAAGTTAACTGTTTTTTTCTGAAAAAAAAAGTGCAAAGCTTGTTTTCTGCCTTTCCTGTTACTAGAGTAGTCCAGATACAGATTTGCTATATTCAGGACTATTTTGTAAGTTTCTGATTTCCCCAGACCCTTCTGTGTTAGAGGGAAGCCTTCTAGCTTATCAGTGGGACTGGTTAGCACTAGGTAGCCTATCTACCACAATAGGAGTAGTTTCTGGCTCTGAAATTGTAGTTTATTGGCTGTTTTGGCAGTTTTTTCTAGCTCTTTCAACTTTCTCTTCTCTTTTGCACTTTAATTAGCTTATTCACCAGCACTCCATCAGGCTTTTTGTAGCAATTATTGTAGCACGCACAAGTGCTATCAGCACGTGACGCCCTATAAGGAAACAGCTCCAGTACTTAGTAATGATGACCATCCCTGCTGGCATGTCTAAGGGTCAGTTTCCTGTGCTTTCTCCTATTAACCTAGTGAACTTGGGCATTCTGAGGAAGTGTAGCAACTGCCTCATGTACAAAGACAACCCTCTCCTCTTACCTCCCAACCTCCATGGCAGAAACACACTCGACCACCACAACACAGCACAGACCACAAGACACATAGCTCACCTACACAGTGTGCCCCTCAACCTAAGCCCCTAAGGAAAAACTGTTTGCCCAATACAATAATCATAGGTGACTCAATACGGAGGCACACTGATGTCCTACTGACTAGGTTGAATAAGGAGTCTATCAGGTGCCAGAATCTGACCCGTAACACACGGACTCAGGTCACTCCTCAACAAGTACAAGAATGACACTGTCATTGTCCATGTGAGTGTGAATGACCTGTGATGCACCTCCCTGGACTACATGAAAACAGACATGGTGGAGCTCTCAGATTATGTGGCCCAGGCAGGTATGACGCTAGCCCTGAGCAGCATCCTATCATCACTCAGAATGATACCACAGTTCAAACAGAAAATGATTGACTTCAACAATTGGCTAAGTTTCTGGTGTCATTCTAAGGGGATCCAGTATCTTTCTGCTTGGGATGACATGACTGATAGACCTTGATGCTTTGCCAGAGATGGTCTGCATCTGTCACCCCTGGGTTTCTGGGTACTGGCTAAGGCTCGTACCATCCCTATAGTGCCTTTTTTAGGCGGTTTTCCAAAGACCAAATTACCACCATAACAGCTATAAATAAATGCAGTCTGCAGGTCATGCTGCTCAATGCTAGAAGTCTATATCTCAAGATGCACCTGCTCAAAGCACTCCTCAAAATGAAGATTTTAGACATTTGTGCTGTAACGAAGACCTGGTTTAAAGTATCAGAAAGCACCACTGTGCTACCAGGGTATACCTCATTCCACACCTTTCGGCCCCAGAACATGAAACAAAGTTCCAAAGGTAGTGGTGTCTCCATATTCATAAAGGATATACACACCTTCAGACTAGCAGCCCAGCATAACGCATCTGAGATATTCCAGGTACAACTAACATTGGGTAAGATGGCAATTCAGGCCGTAGCCTGCTATAGGTCCCCAACCATATCCCAAGACTCAAACTCTACATTCCTAAGCACCATGGAAACTATTAAGATTCAATCCAACACTCTCATACTAGGTGACTTCAACTACCCCTCCATCAGCTGGGAAAACTACTCATGCACCAATGTACTGGCCCAACGCTTCCTGGAATTCATCAGTTCCAATGCCCTGGACCAGTTCATTTTTACCCCCACTAGAGGAAGTATTATTCTTGACCTGGTTATTACTAACATGGGCAACTGTTGCTCTAAACCAATAGTCAATTCCTCCCTGGTTAAATCCGACTACAAACTAATCACCTTGGAAATCCACATCTCACCCACACCCCCCGCAAAGGTATCCACCATGAAAGACTTTCCAAAGTTGACTTTGGACTCCTAAAAACAGAGGTGGCTAACTTCACGGCACCCATGCCAATGGAAAATAGATGCATGACTGCTAAATCATACACAAATGCACTGTATGAACACGTACATAAACGCATGGAACTAGCCATACCCAACAGAACCAAGATGCTCTCCTCCAAAAAAGGAAGCCAGTCTGGTGGTCCCATGCCATTAATAAACTCTACAACAGAAGGAAGAAACTGTTTCAAAAAAAGCTGAAGTTCCAAGACTGGAAAAATTCCTTTATTAGCCACAGCAAAAAGTTGAGATCCCTCATCAAAACCTTCAAAACCAGCTATGAAGGCAGAATTGCTGCAGACACTAAAAACAACCATAAAGCCTTCTATAGTTATATCAAGAATCTCCATGGCAATACCCATATTTTCTCTGAGTTACTGCACAATGGTACCACCTATACTGAGCCAACAGATATTGCCAACATACTGGCTGACAGATTCAGTGCCAACTTTATCCCTCTCTTCCCCCCAAAGGACCAATCTCAATACCAGAAGAATGCCCGGCACCCAACATTACTGAGGCACAGGTTAAAGCTGCATTGTCTAAGGCCAAGAATATAGCTTCCATGGGACATGGCAACATCCCTGGCTGTGTTCTACATGATTTACAAAGTGTACTGGCACCACATCTGTTTGTTCTGTTCACTCACAGCCTCACCTCAGGTTTTGTCCTTACTAAATGGTGCACTGCTACAGTCATCCCTCTCCATAAAGGAGGAGTGACTACAGACCCTGAAAATTATAGCCCCATTAGCCTGATGAGTCTGATATGAAAAGCTGTGGAGTGGATCATCATGGACCTAATTAACAAGGATATAGGGAATCTCCAAACTCTAGATCCCACATAATGTGGTTTTGTTAAAGGTAGAGCATGCCTGCTCAACCTGGTTGACTTCTTTGAGTCAGTCACCAGAGTGGTGAATGAAGGTAAGGGAGTGCATACAGCCTACCTCGATCTGGCCAAGGCCTTTGATACCATTTCTCACTCAGGAATTATTGATAAACTCAACAAACTAGGCATCAACCCCTATATCTTTAGGTGGGTTGCAAATTGGCTCACAGATAGAACCCACAGTGTGAAAGTAGTGGACTCCAAGTCAGACTGTTGACCAGTCACAAGTGGAGTCCCACAGGGATTGGTCCTGGGTCCTCTCCTATTTGACATATACTTCTCAGAAGTCCAGGCCAACATGGAGGGACTATGGCTGACCAAACTCGCAGATGACTGCGAGCTGGGAGCCATAATTAACTCCCCAAGTGATGCAGACATCCCACTGAAAGGCCTCACTGAGACCAATGACTGGGGTCAAAACCATGGCCTTAAGCTTAATGCCAAAAAATGAGTCGTCATCCCCTTTGGGAAAAACTCAGTTACCACTAATTACCACATCGATGGGAGCCCACTGAACAGTGAAGGCGTTATAAGAGATCTGGTAATATAGGTTGATATCAACCTCTCCTTTTGTGATCAGAAAGTCCTTCTATGTGGCACATCTCATTACTAAGGGTTTTGCATCAAGGAAGAAAGAGATCATCATTTCTCTCTACTCTTCCCTCATTAGACCAATCATAGAGTATAATGTCCCATTTGGCATGTACCTCAACAGACAACTGCAACAACTGGAGAGACCAAAAAAGTACCTCACAAAGAGGATCCTAGGCCTTAAACACATGTCCTACATGAACAGAATAAAAAAACACCAGCTATTCACTGTCTCATATCGTCTACTAAGAGGTGATCTCTGCTTGAATTACAAAGCCATATCTGACCCAGCTCTGTTAGAAATACTACAGCTAAAGAAATCACAATCCCTCCACACCACACACTCCAGAGACCTCAACCTCATTACCACAATCAACAGAATATGTTGGAGGGGCAGTTTCATAACCCATGCTCAGGAATAGACTTCCCACACATGTCAAGCAGAGCATCTCACTAACCCTTTTCAAGTGAAATCTTGCATCTGTGTGTGTGTGTGTGTGTGTGTGTGTGTGTGTGTGTGTGTGTGTGTGTGTGTGTGTGTGTGTGTGTGTGTGTGTGTGTGTGTGTGTGTGTGTGTGGTGTGTTTGTTTTTCTGGGTGTGTATGCCTGGTGGTTACAGTAAGGTTAGTTATGGGATAGGTAGGGAAGGTGGGTGTTTGTGTTAAAAAAAATATGGATTCACCTCATAATCTCGAAATACTGAAATCTCAAATTTCAGTAACTCGAGACCATGAGGCCGAAAATCTATAAACTCAAAACCCCAGAAGCATGAAATGTAAAATCGCGACTTCTACACTAAACATACCGAAGACACAAACACAAACATACACCTCCCATCACATACACAAACACCCCCCCACACCCCCCTACTTAAATATACTAAGTCCAAGGTTGCACTACACAGACAAACACACAAAAACACTACCACACAAGCTATATTCCCCTCGTACACATACATCACACTAACAAAACACACAGGCACACACTAAAGCCCCTAGCCAAAACCCATAAAACACAAACACTTATCTACATCTCCAACCACCCACTCACACACCACAACACCAGAACCACTAATTCAAAATTTCCGAACTTCGGGATTTTTAATTTCGTGCTTCTGGGGTTTCGGTATTCTGCACTTTCGCCCTTCTGGTCTCGGGCTACTGAAATTCGGGATTTCAGTAGTTCGAGATTCTGAAGGGAACCCATATATATATATATATATATATATATATATATATATATATATATATATATATATATACACACACATATATATATATATATATATATATATATATATATATATATATAGTTGAGTGTGTCCATGAGTGCAATTGGGTGTGGTAGTGGGCTGTGAGTTTGTGTGAGTATATATGTGTGCATGTGGGGGGGGGGGGCTATCATATCTCCTCACTTCCCCTGGACTAATGAGCAAGTCCTACAATACTGGGGTGTGGTGAACACTAGACACCAAGGATACTTGTTATATTGTTTCCTAAATGCACTTAAGTAGACTCAGGTCCTGTACCCTTTATATTCACACACAGCTCTTTAGCACTAAACAATAGATACACTACTAATATATTATCTCAATTCTGAAAATTAAAAAAAAAAAAAAACCTAAAGGGGGAGTTTTAATAACTGCAACCTAAGTACAGACAGAAGCTTATCAAGTAGGACACATATAGCCCTCTACTTTAAAGTGGGGGGGCTTGTCTAAAATATTTTTTTTAGATAATAATAAGTACAAAACTAATGTCTGGCATTTCTCACTGACTGCAGCTTGTCTCGAGTTATGACAGGCAGGGGATATATAAGAGGAAACAGCAAGAGCATTCTGTAAAATCAGGGACAGCTGAAAGGGATAGAGATGCATCTGTGGGGGAGGTTTTGGGACAAGCCAAGAGGAGACCTAAATGACATCAGGGAGTATTTTTAAAATATTACTTGGAGTCAATGAAAAAGTTTACAGAGAAAAAGATCTTGCACACACACACACACACACACACACACATATATATATATATATATATATATATATATATATATATATATATATATATATATATATATATATAAATATATATATATATATATATATATATATATATATATATATATATATATATATATATATATATATATATACTAACTCCAGAATTGTACTACAGTGGGGAAAAGGTATATAGGTCATAGTTTGGACCACCCATTAGATTTGGTAGACATAGGGGTGGGTGGAAACACAGGAAGAAACACTATGGAAGTTCTTCTTCAGTCATTAATAACACGTTAACACAACACTATGATATGCATAATATTTCCACTTTTGATTTGACAGATGAGCAGAAACAGCTACTCATTAAAGGATTGAATTATGTTCCTGGTTTCTTCATTGATGAAAATGATTTGGTTAATGATATATTAACTTTTTGTCATAGACTTAAGGTTACTTTTTGGTTCTAAGGAAGACTCTGAAAGATCTACTGATTTTAGATTTCTGATATCGGATTTTACACCACCAATGAACAAACATGTTTCCATATACCAACAGGCAGTCGTCAAAGATCAACACTTTAAATTGTGTGATTCACAAATGTTAGGGCATAACTCGACAGTAGGGGAACAGCAGGCTCTCAGGGAAATTCGAAATAATACTAATGTAATCTTTTCAGCAGACAAGGGTGGGGCGGTGGTAATTATGAATTCAGATTATTATCTGGCTGAGGGAAATAGACAGTTGCCTAACCCTCAGTATTATATACATATGCCCATCGACTCCACAGATAATGTTATGAGGGATATTGACCAATTTCTCAAACGGGTGGCAGAAGAAGGGATTATTAGGGATTTGGTTGTGCAAAATCTTATGGTTAGTGATCCCAGGAAACAGTATCTTTATTTATTACCTAAGATACATAAAAGTTTGGATAAGCCTCCAGACAGACCAATAGTTTCAGGAATTGGTTCACTCACAGAACCTATGTCTGCCTTTCTGACTCAATATCTGAATCCTTTTTTAAAACTTATAAGAGCCAGAATACAGGACATCACACAATTTTTAAAAATCGTTGCGGATACACAATTAGAACCCACATGGCTTCTTTGTACTTTGGATGTTAAGGCACTATACACCAATATACCCCATTGGGTTGGCCTGCAGTCATTGGAATACTGGTTGGAGAGGACCAACTTGTATCTGCCATGTTTCAATACATTGTTGATCTGTCTGGCCGAACATGTTTTAACAAAAAATATTTTCTATTTCCAAGGGGATTGCTATTGGCAAATACAAGGTTCAGTGATGGGGGCATCTTTTGCCCCCATCTATGTGGATTTATTCATGGGGTACCATGAGGAACATCTGATATCCAATGATGCACATAACATTTATTTGTCAGAGATTGATGTTTGGAACAAGTTCCCAGATGATTGTTGGTTGGTGTGGCAGGTGGATAGTCAATACTTAGTGGAATTTGTCCAATACTTGTTAACAAATGGGAGACAGAATTTACCCTGACTTGTGATGTTCAACAAATTAACTTTTTAGAAGTTACTATCTCAAGAAATTTGGATCATGCCTTAAGAACTGAAGTCTGTAGGAAGTATCTCCAGTATAATAGTTTATTATTTACTTCCAGCTTACATCCATCTCTCGCCATCACAAGTATACCCAAATCCCAATTTCTTCATATTAGGAGAATTTGTTCCACGCAGAAAGATTTTGTCTTTTATCATAAAGATTTAACACAAAGATTCTTGGTTGGTTAGGAGCGATAACTATGATATAGAGGAGGAGGAGAAAGATGGTTCAGGAATCATAAAAAGTGACATGGATGCCAGAATTTTTAGACACCTGCAATACCCATATTCAGGCAGGATAGAATGTTAATGTTTTGCTAACCTTGTTAAAGTTCTGGCTCAATGTATTTGTCATGGTAACTTTATACATATAACTGAAATATTTTCTCATTATGTATTCCATCAACATAAGCCCTAGCACAACACTGCAGACAGTGCATGATAAATGTGATCATCATTCCATTCGTATAAATTCATATATATGTCACATGATGCATTAGCCACATTATTGCATGTTTCCTAACAGATTCACTTTTGGAAACAATCTTATACTCTGATGCACCACATCAGGCTGATGTTAGCAGAATAATTGCTGTTGACAATGATGTCATTACTCTCATTCTTATGACTCAGTCTCAGGACAGTGGCACACAGTCACAAGGTGCACTTTCAAGGTCTCCTAACCCACAGCAGGTGGAACACTCCTTTGTCAGTATCACAGGCGCATGCACTCAACATAAAAAGGAAATAACATTAAAGAAAGGGGAGGGGGCACCATATGGTTCAATATCTGTTTCTTGTGCAGAGCCTGATTCTCTTGATGAAGAACCAGTCTTTTCTGTGGTAGTACTACCCAGTGTAACACCTGTACACTCAGGTACCAGGTAAAGATATCTCTTACAGCTAGCTCCTAAGACATACAAGGCCTTGTCTGCCCAGCAGCAGATGTGGAGGGGCATTGATAAGGCCCAGGCTACTGTCACTGATAATTATGTATAGATGGTTAGACTGCATTCATGAGGGAATTTACCAGAATATGGGAATGTTGGAGGTGAGAGACAATGCCATGAAGATCCTCATGTGCACTATGGTTGCACACATGGCTCTCATGTTGACGTCTATCCACAGAAAATTAAGGGCTTAGCAGACACACACTGGAGACATAGGTGGATGTTGACCATATAATGTCTGCAAGTGTATTTATAATGGATGTGTAGGCCAGACACCACATCTATTCCAGGAAATTGCTCCAGACATTCATGTGGTTTCCACAAGAAAAAAACTGTTAGACCTCATTCAAGGTTTAGGTCTCACAGCATTAATATTAATAGGTTCCCCTGCATGCAGTAGATCATATCTTTGGAGCAACATAGCATCAAGCTCACATGCTAGAACTTGCTTGTGATATTTGAGATTATCACCAAGACTGTTTTTTGGCCATTGTGTATGACTCCTTCCAAATGTAAGTGAAAGTCTGAACATCAGAAACACACAAGTTACCCAACTGAAAGGCACTTTTCAAGCTTGTATACCTGACTTCACATATGTGCTTCACAATAGAAGGTAGGCACACTGGTACCAGGACTGGAAAAGATGACAGTGTAGACTCCTCAAAATATGGAAACATTCCTACAATGGGGCCAGGCTAGGCCCAGGGGACAGATGGCACCCCTGTTGTAGAAGGAAGTAGTAGTCCACAAAAATCACAAAAAAACTGATAGGCCAAAGAAGAACCATAAAGACAATAAAGTGGACTATTGAGGATAAGAAAGAAATTATGTATTGTTACTATTATGCAAAAAGCCCAGAATTTCCAGACACAAGATATACAAAACGATTACGAGAGAAATTTGAGGAAAGAAAAATACTTCCACAGGAAAAACTATCAGAAGCTTTAAATGAAAATTTGTGCTCATTAATACAATAGATTTGTGAAAAACAGTATATAGATCAAGAAACTTTGATTTGTTTAGAAAAAGAAGCATCTGAGGAAGTGTGAACATATAAATAATAAAACCTAGAGCTATTTGAAAAGTATAAAAAAATATGGACATGGGAAAGAAAGAGAGATTTGACATGGCACAATATTTACGCAAAAGACAAAGCCACATTAATCAATATAAAGAAGGCAGCCTCAAAGATATTCAAAGAGAAATACAGGTGAAGGCATCCAGATATGGAAAATTTCACAATAAGAAAATAATATCACTAAGATGGAATGTAGAAAAGAAGATTAGTAAAGTAGAAGTTAAAAAATAGACGTTGAAGTTGTGGAGTGCTTGCAAAGTGAAGGATTTGGTGTAGAAGGTCTAACACAGATTACATCACAGCATGATGGAGTGAGTCCCCAAAGTAAGGAGAAGCAGGAAGATCAGGAGACATGTGAAGAAGAAATATGGACATGGGAAAGAAAAAGAGATTTAATATGGTGTAATATTTATGCAAAGGATAAAGGAAAACTAGCCAATACAAAAAGAGCAGCAGCAAAGAGTTTTGAAGTCAAATACAGGCAAAGGAATCCAGACATGGAAAACTTTACAATACAAAAAATGAGAAGATTAAAAGGAAAAGTAGAAAAGGAAATCAGTAATGGAGAAGTTAAAAAATAGAAACTGAGGTCATGGAGTACCTGGGAAGTGAAGAATTTGGTATAGAAAATCTAGAAAGTACCACAACAGGATAGAGCAATTGATACACAAATTAAGGGGAAACCAGTGGAACAGGGAGCAATTAGTCAGGTGCCATATGAATATATTTTGGAGCTTTCCACAGAAAACCGTTATAAATTTCCACTTGAAACTAGACAGAAAGGGAAGGAACAGGGAACTGTGAAAACTCTGATGCAGTCAGTGTTGAGGTGTGATAGGCCAGTAAGTTTCCACATGACAGAGCAATGGATCACACAGGATGAAACTGAAGAGAATGTGCTGCAGGAAAATGCTATAAAACTTTTTATAGAATGCTTATAGGAAATAGAAAACAAAAAGTGTGCCCTCAGTTTGGAAGAAAATGAGCTAAGAAAAGAGAAGAGTTGCTTGATTTAATAGGCACAGATACACATATAAAGACCAATAAAAGAAATAGACTGCAGAAGGTCAATAAAACCCAAAAAGTCAGACGTCTGATAAAATAAATGAACACAGTAATTGGGACTGTCCATAGAGATCCATGCAGTATAACAGAAGTAAACAGAATACATTACTGTGCTGCTAAACTAATAACTGATAAAGTTCTACGACAAGAACACAGGGTAGTGAGTGAAAGGAAGGGTAGAAATTGAATACCATCATGGAAGTATCGAACAGAGAAAACTATAAAGCAGTCAAGACAAGAAGTGTCACTGTTAGAAGACTATAGAACAGGGAATAGATCAACAAAAATACTAAGAAAGATAGACATGATAAAAACAATGCACAGTATTAGAACAGACCAGGATTTATTAGGCACTATCACAAATAACAAAGTAAAAACTTCAGCACAGATAGAAAAACTTAGAAGTTACACAGATAAATATAAAGGAAAAGTACAAGATAAGCAATTTATTGATGACCCAAAAAAGTTTTATAGAGAACTGGGAAACAAGGTAAAAGGAATTGAAAGACCACCAAAAAAGAAGAAATAGATACATTTTGGAGAAGTACCTATAAAGATCCTGTGGAACATAACAAAGATGCTAAATGGAATAAGAAGTTTAAAGGTACAGGATATGAAATGAGATGAAGTAACAGCCACAGAGATTGAATAAAAGTTAAGAAAAGCCTTTAACAGGAAAACCACAGGCCCAGATGCAGTACCTAACTTTTGGTTAAAAGTATTAACATCTTTGCATGAAGATTTAACCATAAGTAAGAATTATTTATATGAGCACACCAAACAGACACCAACCTAGCTAACAGCAGGAAAAAACAATGCTCCTACTTAAGAGTGAACCTGTAAGATACCCTACAAATTCTAGGCCAATGACTTGCCTTCTGACGATGTATAAAATATACACGGGAATTGATGCTGACAATTTAGTCATTTAGAAGAAAATTGAATTATGGCAGTAGAACAAAAGGGCAATAAAAGAAAGTCATATGGAGCAAAGGATCATTTGTTGTTAAATAAAGTCATAGTGGAGAACTGCAAAAAGGGGAAGAATCTAAATATGGCATGGATTGACTACAAAAAAAGCATTTGATAGTATCCCACATTCATGGATAAAACAGTGCTTGAAAATGTATAAGATATACCCAGATCGACTACATTACAGTGACCATGAAACAGTGGCAGACCACTTTGCAGTTAAGCCATGATGAAGGACAAATTATTATCTTAGGGATAAAAATTCCAAGGGGGATATTTGAGGGTGACTCTCTGTCACCATTGCTATTTTGCCTTGCCATTAATCCATTAAGCTGTTTACTTAACAGCTTAGGCCATGGCTATAATTTGGGTCTTAGAAAACAACAAAGTATAAGAACTTATCATCTTCTCTTTGTTGATGATTTAAAACTGTATAGCTCATCAGATGAGGAACTGAAAACACAACTGCAGGTTTTCAAAACTTTTTTAGATGTTATAAGAATGTCATTTGGTCTTTATAAATTTGCAAAAGCTACTTTTAAAGTAGGAAAACTGCAACACCAGGAAAACATCAGTTTGGGACAAGAATGTGATGTAAAAACTTGAGCAAGAAGGAGTTTATAAATATTTGGGAAATGATGAAGGATCAACCATAAAAATGAGTAAATGTGAATAAAACATAGTAAGGAATTCTTTAGAAGACTAAAATTAATCCTGAAAACAGTGCTGACATCTAGGAACAAAATCCAAGCTATAAACCAATTTGCTTTTCTTGTCCAAACTTGCAGTTTTGGAGTGATTGACTAGCCCCAAAATGTGTTGGATAGTATAGATAGGAAAACAAAAAGGAAGCTTCATGCTCACGAAATGATTTCTAAAAATCAGTGCATACCAAGATTATATATTCCCCATTCCGAAGGAGGGATGGGCCTCCTTGAAATTGATTACATATATAGATCTGCAATCATGAGACTCCACATATTTGCTGACCTCAGAAGACCCAGAGTTTTGAAACAAGAGGGGAATAAATCTAAAATGACTTCTGTGCTTAATACAGAAGAAGTATATCGGCATTAAGCAGGAATGGAAATCAAACGAGAAGCAGATAAAAATCAGACAGCAACTGAATTTTCCAAAACGCAAAAGAAAGAATATGAGGTGAAGGACCAGATGAGAATGCAAGAAATGTGGAAAATGCATAAATAAAGTTGCAAGTATAGAAAACTTCTGGAAGAACCTCATGTTGTTCAGAAATGAACACAGGAATGGTTAAGGAGAGGCTAATTCAAACCAAGAGATGAAATGTTAATATTGGTGGCCCAAGACAGTGGGCTACATACATGCTGGTTTACAAAGTCCATTGAACATGTGGGAGAAACAGACAAATGTAGGTTTTGTAAAACTGAATTGGAAACAGTAGTACACCTCTTTGCTGGTTGTGACATACTAATGGCAGAAGGACTGTATACTAAAAGGTGTAATAATCTGGCAAGACTGTTGCACTGGGTGTTGTGCAAACATTATGGTATTGAAGTGGCTGAAAAACAATGTAAACATGAGCCACAAAGCATCATAGAAAATTATGAAGTCCACATCATATGGGATCATCCATTGCCAACAGTTCAAAAGATAGATGCTAGAAAACTCGATATAGTGGTCCATGAAAGGAAGACAAAAGTAGTATTGAACACTGAAATTGCCACACCCAGTGACTACAGTGTCTTACATACAGAGAGACACTAGGTCATAAAATATCAGGATTTGCAGACAGAAACAAGAGCAATGTGGAAGAAAGATACCCAGGCAGTTCCAATAGTAATAGGAGCAACAGGTCTTATAAAAAGGAATCCACAATCATATTTAGATATGTTACCAGTGTATGTAACCCCATATGAATTGCAGAAGGAGTCATTACTGGGCACAGTGTGGGTGCTGCGAAGAGCACTTCTGGCTGACATCAAAGATTAAAACAATACTATTTTCATGAACTTTAAGCATTCTTTGACTTAGGAATGGGTCCATTCCTGTCATGGTATTAGAAACCCAAAAGACTTGGAGAAATTAAAAAAAAATAGAAGTGCTACACTTAAATCCTTGTTCATTAAATAAATCAAAGAAATGAAAGAGAATAAAAAATAAGTAAACAAGCAAAAATAAAATAGAAAAACAAATAAAACAGTAAAACAGCTGTAGCATTGTCACAATTCATGCAGAGAAACAAAATGCACTTCATTTAACAAGTAAATACAACTTCAGTAACACAGTAGTCAATTACTTCAACTATCACCCTGAATGTTTTATGTAACACCTGCTACTTTTCAGTTCATGCCTAGTCTGAATGCATAACTAGTACATGTGACATTGAACTCCAAACACTATAAAATGGTGATAGCTAATGCCATTTAACTAAATACTATATGTATGATATAGGGAGAAATGTCTAATGTACAGTGTAAGTGAATCATGCACCGGTCTGCATAGCCCACAAGTAACACTGCATGCATCAAGTATTATGTTTACAGTTTTACACTGTCATGTTGTGAATGTCATGGCTTTTAATTGTGGACTAGTTTTCACTGGTTCACCTGAATACCATGTTCTGTACACAAGACGGCTGCAGGTGTTTCCATGCTACTGTCATGGGTTGTTCACCATTGCTTACATCACTATTGAGACAAATGACAGAGGGAGCTGTATTGTTAATATTGATGACTAGCTGTGACAGTTACACACCAGTGTGCTGTATGTATGATACAGGGAGAAATGTCTGATGTACAGTGTAAGTTAACCATGCACCAGTCTGCACAGCCCACAAGTAACACTGCATGCATCAAGTATTATGTTTGCAACTTTACACTGTCATGTTGTGAATATCATGACTTTTAATTATGGACTAGTTTTCACTGGTTCACCTGAATACCATGTGCTGTACACAAGACTGCTGCAGGTGTTTCCATGCTACTGTCATGGGTTGTTCACCATTGCTTACATCACTATTGAGACAAATGACAGAGGGAGCTGTATTGTCACTATTGATGACTCGCTGTGATAGTTACACACCAATGTGATGTATGATCATGTTATACACAATGCAGCAGGTTGAGAACATTCTGCTTGAAGAAGCAGGTTCAGACTGAAGGCGTCCCCTGGCACTGACTCATGCAGACAATGGAAACAAGCTTTAAACAGGAAAAACACTAACTCTGCAATGATCCTTGTCTGGGACAGGGCAATGCTAAAGTGCTCCTCAGTATCTCCCTGTGGGTTACAGACTGCTGTCATTAGCCAAGGTTTGAATGGATAGCCTGCATCAGCTGGAAAATAGATCAGGTAGGGAATACATAAGAAAAAATGGGGTGATTACACAATTCTACCTAACAAACTGTATAGATGGATAAATAACTGTGATTAACATTACAATAGTTTGGACTTACCAGCAAGGTGACCATGAGGTATCCTGCCATGCAGAATGAGGCAGTACAACAAACTTCTTTGCCAAATGTGAGGATCAGGGGCACTGCCAGGATGTTGGCCTGATATGTTAGTGATGTTAGTGGGAGGGTGGCCTAGTGGTTAAGGTGTTTGCCTTACAAACACAAGGTGCAGGGTTTGAGTTTCACAAGGGATAATTGGCTAGGCTTAATATGGCTTGCAAGGGTAATTAGCCTAGTACTAATCTATGAACTTATGTGCTCCCATGCATCACACATTACCTGATAGGTAAAAGAATTGCAGTTTTCCTGTTACAGTACAACCCCACCCCCATGGTACAGCTAGGGCTGTTATATCAACATGGTGTAGTCTATCTCACCAAGCACATCAAGAAAGCAAACCATTCTGTAAGAGACCTGCATGGTATTGGCTCAGTCTTGTGTTAACACTGAGAAACAGATAAGCTTATGTGCATATATGAAAAGTATATTGAGGTACTGTGGTATCATTGGGGCAGAAACTGTGAGATACACAACATGTCTCCATTCTACCTCTGAAATGTGCTAGTTGAAAGTAGTGTGAGGGTTATATATACCTTATTATCCATGGTATAAGAAAGTTATGCATTCTTTCAGTTCCTATCTGCAGGAAAAGATACTCATTTACATAATTTAAACATTTTTCCTACATTTTTCATTTGCATCCCATTTTTCTCTCATTTGCATGAAATTCTCAATCATCTTCAAAGTGTTGAGCTCTGTTGCAGCTTGTGTTTCTGAATCACACTTTGCTTGCACTTGTCTACAGCGAGTATGCTTTCTTGCTGTGCTTAAGTCTAGGTTTTAGGCATACAATTTTCTAATTAATACATTTCTAGATATTATATGTACAGCAATTTATGGTTATCAGAAAATTCACTCCACACCCTTGGTTTAGTTTAATGGTGACTTTTGTCTAATGAGTAGCATATTTCCAGTTTTGTGCCATCCCACACTACCTCAGTAATCAAGCAGTTAGGTAAAATCAGTGAACAAAGTATCATTTGATATTAGATATGCATCATCTGATCAACCATGCAAAAGCAGAGTATATTATCCTTTTGATTATTATTCTTCTTTACTTCAGTTTTGATCAATAGGATGTGTCTAGTTTGCTTAGAGCCCATGTAATGATATATCCTTAAATGATGATGTTTTTATATTCATATCACATTATACTTAATAAATAACAATTGATTTGTGGAACTTGCTTTTATGCAGTACTGCACTATCATGAACAATGGCAGGATGCAAGTGACACTTACGTACCTATCTGCAATAAAGCTTAGAACTGAGGTTAGTTACAGGGTTAATGCAATGCTTCCTTATATCATTAAAAATAATAAATCTAATAAAGACATAACTTATGAATGGACTGCTGTTAATTGCTGGATACATTGAGAGGTAGGATAAAGAGTAGAATATTTCTTCACCACAAATCTTAACAAGGCTGTTATTACTGAAATTGAGTTATGTAGTCTTGTAAAACTTATATTTCTCTGTGAGGTATTGCCAGCTATGCCACAAGAAGTAATGCAATGGATGTGTAACATATGTCAGCATAGTTAGCTGGAGTTTTTTAAAGAATTATATGTAATTTGTGTATCAAACTGATTTGTACAGGTGCTTGTATTGAAAATGTACCAACAGTGTGTCCTACTGGACAGAAAGGAAATATACATGTAGTATTGTAACTGATTAAATGCATTTATTGTAACAGGATACTGACAGAGAAGAGGTTAAGTTCAGCCCAGCTAACCTTTAGAAAAATATCTTGAAATTAAATTACCTGGTTAAGTTCATAAAGATGCATCTTACATTTCTGATTGCAGCCAGAGATGAAATGACTGTGAAATCAAGGACTAGGAATCCTGCTATATTGTCCTTAGCAGTGAACTAATTGCTACCCTGGGAGGGTGGAAGTGTTGAAATGGTTTTATTGTTTCCAGATGTATAATACATCTTAGCAAAGCTCTCTCTGTGTGTATGGTAACACACATGCTAAATTCTGGTTCTGCTTCAAGTAAAGGGGGGTAGTATAAGAACCAGAAGTCAGCTGACCAGATGTATATGGTGTCTTCCTGTAATCCAGCAATGAAATGAAGTTTTAATACTAGATAAGATAGAAGTATCAGAGCAGTCTGTCTATGAAACCTGACATCGAAGGATCATTCACCCACTTCATCTTGCCTTGCTATAGTAAGTAACCAGGGAATAGTATTTCTTTAGATCAGTCAGGAAAATATAGTGAGATTAGTTAAGTACCATTTTTCTGTATCTGTGTGAATCTATTAATCTGTGTTATTTTAATATTTCCTGTGAATGAAACTCTGGTGTTTATTGTAAATGGATATTTAGTATTTTCATGTTCTTTTAATATTTATTATTAAATATATATAAACTTCTCATTGTGGCTGCTTTAGAGAATGTTTTAACCTACAAGAGTACTTATATTTATTTGATGATACTCTTGCCACTCCTGGAAGCCTTGCTGCTTTTGATGAAACACTACCTTTTATATTAGTATTAATTTCACTATGTAAAATTGGGTACCCTTGCAAGAACCTCAGAATAGCTGGCTAGGGAGTTTCCTGGTGGCAGTATCTACCTTATAGTCTGGCCATAAGGTCATAGCTAGTAAATCTGGGCCAGCCTTTCCCAGGTGTGTGTGTGTGTGTGTGTGTGTGTGTGTGTGTGTGTGTGTGTGTGTGTGTGTGTGTGTGTGTGTGTGTGTGTGTGTGTGTGTGTGTGTGTGTGAAAATTAAAACCTCAAAGAGTGTGTCTGTCAGCTACTTGGAGCAGGAACACAGAACACTGCTTTCAGAGAGAGAGTGGTGGAGGACTTAGCTTGGGACACTTGGCTAAGGACTCAACTCTATAGCTGTGCCAGTGGGAAGTCTTATTGGGGGCTTGGAGAGAGAGAGAGAGAGATTGAGAGAGAGAGGGAAAACCAGACCCTGGACTGAGTTGTCCTCTTAAGAGAAATTGTGCATGCTGCAGAGAGCCACATCTGAAAACACTGTGTATATCTAGCTGTGTTACAAATGAACACCCCCCCCCACGTTGGTGTCAGTGATGAGGATTCAGGATCTCATGTGATATTAATTGTACTTGTGTAGCCTGTAGGCAGTTGTCACTGAAGGGGTGTGTAGTCTCAGCAGCCACAAGGTAAACATACAGAGTTTCATTTTCACAACAGTTTTATGTATTTTTTGCTTAGTTTAGTTTAGCAGGCAAATATGTCAGCAGAGGATTATGTAAAGCTGACAAAAGAACCAGTTGGCCAAGGTGTGCAAAGCCAAAGGACTGGTGCATGCCAACCTGACTAAAGAGGACATTATTTCACCCTTAGTCACAGCTAAGACCAGCAACCAGGAAGATAACCAGTCTGGTGATGGGAATTTGCAGCTCAGAAACAGCACTGTTCACCTTTTCCTCAGAGGACTTAAAATCTGTCTAGAGTCAAAGAAACTTGAACTGGAGTCCAAACATTTGGAATTAGAATCAATGGAGAGACTGAGGTGTTTGAATGCTGATGAAAAGGAGTAACAGATGGAATTTGAATCAGCAGACAGACTGCAGCATTTGGAGGCTGAAGAAAATGCGAAGGAGTGTCAACATGAGAGGGAGATGACTCTTTGACAGGAACATGTAGGTAATGCAGATGGGAATAACTGAACCACAGAAGCAAAAAAGCTCAGTAAATTTCTTCCACAGTTTACAGAGGGTGATAATTTTGATAGTTTTATTCATAAATTTGAAAGAGTATGTAAACAATATAATGCTGACCAAGGGCTCCTGTTACTGTTCCTGATCCCCTTAGTCCATGGTTAAGCTGTAACTGCTGTTTCTAAATTATCTGAAATTGATTGTTTAAACTATGATAAAGTAAAACATTGTTTACTGGAATGTTTTATGTTTACACCTAAAGCTTATAGAAAAACATTTTGTGAGTACAGACACTAGGCAGATGAAAGTATATGTGATTATACTGGTGAGTTAAGCACTTATTTTCAAAAGTGGGTGACTGGGTGTCAGGTAGATAGTTCTAAAAGGCTAGCAGACCTTTTGGTGAGGGAACAACCCCTTAGCACTTTACCTGAGGACATGAGTATCTGGTTAGCAGACTGGGAGTTTAACTCTGCAGATGAATTGGGGAAAAAGGGGATCTCTACTAAGCAAGCAGGGCATCACTGCACAATAAGGGATACCCAGTGTTGCACATGGATATAAGGGAACCCATGGTGGGTAGCCTAAACCACCCCAAAACAGTCCATCAGTAACAGGGGAACCACTAGTTCAGGTACATGGCCGAGATCAAGTGTTAGATGTTTTAAATGTAATGAGAGGGGCCATGTATCATACAGATGTCCACAGAAGCAAGGTGGGGAACAAAAGGTGGTGGGGGCAGGTAAGTGGGAATAACAGTATGCCAGTGGTAAGTTGTCTGGAGACAACAAGGGTACTAAACTACCACCAGAGTTTATATCCTATCTTAGTGGATGGAAAATAGGCCACTGCTAAGAGATACATAGCCTCTAACATAACCATTGTGAAGCCTGCTTTGGTTAAAGAGGAGCAGTACTTGCTGGGGCATTCCACTCCAGTCAGAGCTTTAGGAGAGACCCCATTCCAAATGCCTTTGGCTAGGGTTCACTCTGACTGGGAGGGTGGAAAAGGAAGCAAGCTAGTAGGTTTGTTTGAGGATATCCCTTGAGATGTCTTGATAGGGAACAATTTTGATAATACAGTCCCTTGTGTGCATGCAGTTAAATGTAGTCAGGCTTGGAGACAGGCGTGTGGGTCTAGTAGCCTGGAGGAACCCAGACTGTCCCCACACCTGAAGTCAGAGATGGTGAGATATAGCAGTGAGACTGAAGGTGAGCTACGGCTGCTGGTAGGTACTAATGTTCCCTTGAACAAAGTGATGGCAAGGGCAGAGGTGAGTGGTACTACCCAGACAGACAGTGAGGCACCACTGTCAGAGAATATTAGGCTTTCTGTGGAAAGGGAGCTTGGAAGGGTCCCAAAGATAGAGATGAGGCAGGCTCAGCTCTTGGACCCTACACTATGAGGCTTAAGGGAGGTAGTGAGGGAAGCTCTTGACCCTCAAGGAAAAGGGGAGTCTGTATACTGGAACAAAGGGTTACTTGATAGAGAGTGGACCCCTGAGAGAAGGCTAGAGGGTGAGGTAAGACAGCAGTTGGTGGTGCCCAGACCCTACTGTCTGTCACTTCTAGCTATAGCCCATGACATTCCTTTTGCTGGTCATATGGGCATAAAGCATAGCAACAGACATATTATGCAGAACTTTTATTGGTCTGGGATTGCAAGGGATGTAACAGGGCACTGCAAGGTCAAAGCTCCTTTGATGCCTTTTCCTGTGATTCAGGAGCTATTTCATAGGTTAGCTATGCAGATTGTTGGGCCTCTGAGTACCCCAAGTCACACAGGGAAGAGGTATATCCTGGTGGCAGTAGACAATTCCACTAGATACCCTGAGGCAGTGTCTCTGCCCTTCATTGAGACAGAGAAGGTGGGAAAATGCTTTGCTAGAGATTCTCAGCAGGATAGGTTTCCTGAGAGAAATACTGAGGTGCCAATTTCATTTCAGACCTGCTGGCTTGTCTGTGGGAGCATTGTGGGGTAAAGCATCTAAAGACCACCCCTACCACCCCCAGACTAATGGTCTTGTGGAGAGGTTAAACTCTACACTAAAGACCATGCTACCCACATTCGTAGTCCAGTTTAAGAGAGAGTGGGATAAATATTTTTTCCCATCTGCAGTTTGTATACAGAGAAGTACCCCAGGAATCCACAGGGTTTTCACCCTTTAAGTTGCTGTATAGGTATAGGGTGAGGGAGCCTTTAGATTTGATTCATGATGAGTGGGAGGCTGTGTGAATCCACATGAAGTCTGTTATGCCATATGTCCTAAACCTCAGGACAAGGCTTATAGTGCTTATGAGAACTTTGCAGGAGCCCAACTGCAGAAAATGGTCTGGTATGACAGGAATGCTCAAGCATGAGAGTATGCTGTGGGACAGCAGGTTATGGTTCTCATTCCTATCAGACACAATAATCTGCGGGCAGCTTGGTAGAGACCCTTCAAAGTGGTAAGGAAAGTCAGTCATGTTAACTACATGGTAAACCTGCTAGGCAGGAACCAAGGGCACAAACTGTATCATGTTAACATGATGAAGCCTTACCATGATATGGAGGACCTGGTGCTGAGTATTTGCAGGGGATGGTAGGAAGAGTATGAGGGGGATCTATGGCTACATCAAGCCAGCCAGCAAAATGCCAAGTTACTAAGGTGGATCCTAGGGTTGCAGGCATATGACATAACAGTGCAGGGCTGTAGTGGGGTAAGCAATGCCAATGCAGATGGGTTCTCAAGACAGGGTATGGTAAATGTGTTCTCACACAGGCTCATGTCCATCATGCAACATTTCTCAAGGATCACTGGAAAAACTAGCTTGAGTTTTCACAGGGGAGAGAGATGTAATGATGTGCTTAATGGATTTATCTGGTTAACTAATAAAAATACAAATAATAATAAATACATGCAATTTCTGTTATGTGGTAGTACTTTCTGCTTTACTGCAATTAGGTCAAGAATAGTTTTCATAAGTGAAGCATTAATGCCATATGTTATCTATTGTACTGTCACCACTCTAAACATAATGAAACTAGATATGTGTCAAACAGCAAGAAGATACATTAATGAGAACAAAATAACATAAATTCATCTTAGTAAATGTTATATGTAAAATGTCCTTCATGTCAAAGAATAAAACAACTTAGTCTTATCTAAATTAGTCATGGTAATAATAATAATAATAATAATAATAATAATAATAATAATAATAATAATAATAGAGACACCAGTAATCAAGGAGCATGAATCCTCACCACTGACACTGGTGGGGGACATTTGCTTCAAACAAAGATAGATAACCACAGTATTTCCAGATGCAGCTCTCTGCACCAAGCAAAATTTTCTTAAGAGTACACAGGGAACACAGTCAGTCCGTGGACTGGGTTTCCCTCTCTCTCTTTCTTTCTCTAGGCCTCCAATAGGACTCCCCACTGGCACAGCTATAGAGTTGTGCCCTCAGCTGAGTGTCGCAAGTCAAGTCCTCCACCACTCTCTCTGTGACACCAGTGCTATGTGACCTTGCTCCAAGTAGCTGACACAAGTTCTTGGAGGTTTGATTTCACACACACACACACACACACACACACACACACACACACACACACACACACACACACACACACACACACCTGGGAAAGGCTGGCTCAGATTTATTAGCTATGCCCTTCTGCCTACACTATAAGGTAGATATTGCTAACAGGACACTCCAAAGCCAGCTACTCTAGGGCTTTTACAATGGTACCCAATTATACTGAGTCAAATTAATACTAATATGAATGGTAGTGTTTGACCAATGCAGCAAGGCTTCCAGGAGCAGCCACGTTATCACCAAATAAATATAAGTGCTCTCAAAGGTTAAAACATTCACAAAGACCAGTCACAATGAAAAGTTGAAATATATTTAATAATAAATAACAAAAGAACATGAAGATCTATTTATAATAAACACCAGAATTTCAATCACAGGAAAAATTAAAATAACACAGATGAATAGATTTACACAGATAGCTAAAAACAGTACTTAACTAAGCTCACTATATTTTCCTGACTGATCTAAAGAGTTGCTATTCCCTAGTTAGTTACTACAGCAAGGTAAGATGAAGTGGGTGAGTGATCCTTCTATGTCAGGTTTCAAAGACAGACTGCTCTGAGACTTCTGTCTCATCTAGTATTAAAACATCATTTCAGGGCTGGATTATGGTATGAGATCAGATACATCTGTTTCTCATACTAGCCCCTTCACTAGAAACTGAACCAGTAATTAGCACATGTGCCTTACCATACACACAGATAGATCTTTGCTAAGATGTGTTATAGCATCTGGAAGCTATAAATCATTTCAACACTTCCACCCTTCCAGGATAGCTATTAGTTCACTGCTAAGGACAACACAGCAGGATTCACAGTCCTTGTTTTCACAGACATTTTGTCTCTGGCTGTAGTCAGAGCTGTAAGATACAATCGGTATGGCTTAAACCAGGTAATTTAATTTCAGGATATTTTTTTAAAAGTTAGCTGGGACTGAGCTTAACCTCTTATCTTCCAGTATCCTCTATTATAATATATACATTTATTCAGTTACAATAATATAGTCTGACATACATATATACTTCCATTCTGTCCAGGAGGACACACTGTTGGTACATTTTTAACACAACAGCTTTACAAATACATTTTCAACACAATCACCTGTACAGATGAGTTTGCTATACAAATGACATATTATTCTGTACAAAACTCCAACTAGCTATGCTTTCATATGTTACACATCCTCTGCCCTACTTCTGCTGGCATAGCTGGCAATAACTCACATCATCACAGCAGCCACCTACCATGTCCTGCTATTTAATAGCATTGTTTTATTTTTGCCAGTCCCACAGGTTTAATAAATGTATACTGAGCCATTCACAACACATGTAGTAGAGGACAGTAGACATTTTTATGATGGTAGAATTTATTTATGTATTTATTTTGGCCAAAAGTTGTTTCTACATCTAGGAAACTTGTTTTCTACTTATTATATGCATGAATGAAATTTAATTCTTCACTGGAATTCAACTATGTTAAAAACAAAAGCAGCTTTTTGTTCTGTACCTTTCCTTAAGAAAGGCATCAATAATATAAATACAGAACAGGAGATGTCTGAATGACAGCAACTTATACAGGGAGGGCCTTCATCCATTAATTTAAATCTGTATGTCAAGAAAATTATTATCAAAATTAGTAATTATGTCATTCTAAGTTAAGATCAGTTACAGATGCTCTTTTTAAGTGTAAATAAATTGGTATCCCTACACATGTTCAAGGTAAAATTGCACAAGTGTCAGTAGCTCACAAGGAAAAAAAAAGACTAATGACATAACACCAAATTATTTTTCCAATAGGAAATCATTGCCAGTGCAGTTTCTAATTGTGTACCAGAAATGATTAACTTACATTTTTGGAGATTTCTCCCTTCTTTGAGCTGATGTGACAGTGGAGCTGGTATATATAAGTTCAGGGGTGTGGGAGTCTTGCCATTACAACTGGAGGATGCAGAGGGCTTGATCCTCTACAAAAGCAAGAAAAAAGAGTTCTTCATACTTTTGTTTTTTGGGCATCAACATACTGAAATCTTTTTACAGACATAATCATGTCTGAAACATTGGTTTGCTTATTCACTTCCTCTTTTGACAGCTTTTATGGCGGAAAATTTAAAATTTATAAGGATTATTTGCCTTTTCCATTCTGTAGAATGTGGAACTGATTTGGATAGGACTTAAAAAAAAAAACAGAATCAGTCAAAGATGATCATGATTTTGGTCCTAATAGGAATGAGAGCTTCAAAATAATTTTAAAGCTGAGACATATAACTTGACACAACTATATGAAAATTTGCATTTTATATTTTAATACGTTATAACCCTCATGGCTGTCTGCTGATGTTTTCTCTTGTAGTCTAGTCATGTTTTATTTTGTTTTAGTATACTGTGCATTTGCATAAACAAAGCATATTGGTGTTGGTACACAGCAATTTGGTGAGAAATATTTAAACTGAATTTATGTTTCAAGATGTTTCTAGATTTCATTTCACTGACATTTACTGATATAAATGATAATGCAAAATTATTTATTTGTTTATTAAGTTCAGGCACTGAAATGTTAATTAGGAAGTCAATCATTTGCTTTGTCAACGTTTCTTAGAGAACTGCAATGACTTATCCAAAAAAAAAAAAATAAATGGTCTTATCATGAGGTTTGGATTTATACAAGTTGTTTTTAAAAGATGCACTTGTCTGATGACATTGTGTCATACTGCTTGTTTTAATCAAGCCGTTTATTTATTTTGGCCACACTCTCTGTCTTTTTGGCTAATTATATACCATTCAATTGGCTTATTCATATTCATGACAATGGTGCAGAGAAAATAAGATACTTGACTGAGGAATGAAATGTGATTTCAATCTACTTTTATGCACACTTATTACTGTAGAAGTACAATGTTATGCTCAACAGTAAGAATTTAGTTTCAATAAAGCTTTGCCTCAAGTTTTGTTTCAATATTTTTTTGCTGTGTTTTTTTCTTTTCTTTTTAGCTCCAGTTGACAAAATGAGTCATTCAAACAATCACTCTAATTTTGGCCTACTTTTATCATCAGAGGGCTCTTACTAAAAGTTCAGTAATTTAAAATGAAATTTCCAGGTATAAAACCCATCAAATATTGTTATTCTACTCTGGAATTTAAATGCAGCTCAGTGTTGAATTGGACCACTACTTCACCATTCAGCCCACTACATGAATATTTGGTAATAGCATGTTTCAAGTACCAAAAAGTTTATTCTTTCTTGAGAACTTTCTCAGAGTTTTTCTTTTGGTGTAAAGGAAACACAATACATATCTAGTCTGGGTTTGTGCTCCATTCTCTGTCATGAAAAGATGGTACATACTGCCTTTTAATGAAAATGCAACTTGTCTGTAATATTAATATAATCCTGCATTCAGTGTACACTTTCATTGAGCTATCCCTCACCTTTTTATAAAAATGTATGTGAAGCATATATTAACAGTATACAACATATGAGCTTTTCTGATACAAAATGAAAATATAGAGATCAGCTTGCATTTTCTCCTTGATAACACCATCTTTGGTTATGATGTCATATTATAGTGATTATAAATATATCTTCTGTGATAAAATGCTTACACAATTTAATACTCATACTGGAAAGGGATTTCAGGTGAGCTGAGTTATAAGTGTAGCTGTATTATTTGCAGTAGAATATTCAACAGTGGTACTACCTTAGATTTTACATTATCTCAATATGTCAGAAATTTTATTTCAGCAAAGATTTTGACAAAAAGAAAATGCAATATTTAAAGCGATACTTACAGAAGCATGTAAGATTATTTATAGCAGTAAATTTAACATTATTCCGCCATGAGCAGAGGACAGCTTGGGCATCATAACAAGAAAAGATATGACAGTGCAAAATGCGTAACATGCACAAATAAACTCCAGATTTCAAATTCAACATTTGTAAATGGTAGTTACAATCCAAATAAAATACACAGAATAACCATTACCTTTTTTATTTGCAGACCCTGTATTTTTATATAACAAACTTAATCAGCATTTTGTGCAATATACAACTGTGCAAAAAGCTAAATAATGCCAAATGTAAAGAATTCTTATTAGTCGTTATCCCAAAAGCAGTGCCATTTGTAAGTTTTATTTAACTAGTCAAGCAATTTTTTTCTAATAACAGTACACTTAGTGTCATTTTTTAGGCATACTAGTAAACTAAGTCAATTTGCTTACTCTTTTTTCCTAAAGCTTTTCTTGCCTCTTGTTGACATAAATGGCTGGTTGTGGAACAAGAAAAATTTCACATTGCCTTTTAGGTAACAGTGAGAGTTTTTTGCATTTAATTTAAGTCTTGGTGGTGGAAAACACCTGCCATGTAGTATTTTGTGCATTATTTTGGATAGCAGAATGGAAATTTTACAAGTGACTGGTTGTCAATTTGCTTCTTGTAACATAAGACAGTGGGGATTTATCTTTGTTTCTTTGGTCTTTCATATAGAGAGCTGTCTTTTTGTAACTAAGAAGGAAAAAAAAACTAAGATGTGCTTACCCTTTACTTGAAGTCAGTGTTTCCATTTTCAATGTGGAGTAGTTTACCATTTACTCAACATATATATTATATATACATTGCAAAGGCATGCAGTTGCTGGATTGGACATTCTAAATTGACTGTATGAGTGTGTGTGTGTGTGTGTGTGTGTGTGTGTGTGTGTGTGTGTGTGTGTGTGTGAGTGAGTGGTGTGAATGAATTACCCTGGCAGGACTAGCCACCTGCTGGTGTAAACCTTGGCATGAGATGATTGTCACTGTTGAAGTGACACCCTGACTCCATGTGTAAAATGGGTTGAGGATGGATAGCTGGATAAATATATATATATATTATATATATCTATGTGTGTGTGTGTGTGTATGTGTGTGTGTGTGTGTGTGTGTGTGTGTTTGTGTGTGGCTGCTGTCTGAAAAAATGAATGCCCATATCAGTGAATATTTTCTTAAGGCTGTGAATGACAGGGGACTCTTTTATGAGCAAACATTGTATTCAATGGAGTTTTTACCAGCATGGGACCATGGTTCAGTGAGATAAGGGAATTTGCTCTTACCTAACTGTTTTGTGTTCCCATATTGGCATATATTCCTAGCAGTGAGAGTGAGGGTGAAGGGGGACTACCCCCTTTAAAAGCTAGTTTTATTTTTTTGGTGTTTTAGCACATTTTAGATTTAATCCAAAATGATTGTTCTTTTCTCATTCACTCTTGCGGGTATTTGAATCCTGTTCAGAAGATCGAGTCAGCACAAAGCTAAACATCATTTAGTTGCGAGCATATAATCGATTTCCTGAAATGTTGAAGCTTTTGATTGGAGATTGCTGTATAATGGGTATTGGGGTATTTACCCTTTTCCACACTGTAGTGAAAGCTTAGAATTCCTGCATATAATATGCAGGAGGTGTGAGGCACAGCCCCTCAGACAGGGGATGCAGTGTTATTGATCACCTGCAAAAATGTAAATGTTTGTTTTCCTTTGTTCAGCTTTTTAGAAAGTTGATCATGTGGTCTCAGCTATATGATGCTCTTCTTGAAAGTCAAGAGTAATTCGCTTGTTAGTCTAGCAGCATTGCTCCAGTAAGCCAAACTATGTGCTACAATGTGTCTCTGTGATCAGAAGTCGGACTGTAAAAAAGATAGTTTTAAATCACCAAATGATAATGTTTGACCTGTCTCTCTATTTCAGTTCTGTTTGAGCAAGACTAGCCAGTTTTGTAATAAAACATTTGTTTAAAAATTGACTGCTGCCTCGAGCTATTACAGCTGCGGCAGAATATGGGCAACTATCCTAGCAATTAGCATTTACATTTGGCACTGTCATTAGTGTGATGTTACTTCTCCACAGTAAACAAAGCTATTACTCTATTGAGGTGATTTTCCTGAATAAGGAGAGCATAAGGATAAATAATGTTACTCCAAGATGTTACTCCCACTAGGGACGGTTTGGAGACAGTAACGAAATCTATCGCCAGCCCAAGTTCTATATCTCTCTTCAAATGTCTCAACCAGGTGGTTTATCTTTTTGGACATATCTCATAACTTTGAGGGGACTGGCACAAAAGAAAGATAGGCCCCATCTGCCTGCTTCCATATTATACCAATACACTTCATGGGCGAACCCCGCCATGCATAAATTAAGTTTCATATTAAAGATTATGGAAACTTTGATATGATTAGAAAATGGTTTGTTGGCCAGGTCCATGGTCAATTCAGGTCCACAAGGTCAATGAAAGGTCCTTCATCACATCCAAAATGGTAAGATACCAGTTATTGAACTGCAATACATAACATAGGATGTGACAATGTCTCAACCACATGATTTGTTAAATTCTTTGAGAAGAGTCGAACAAAAAAGCTGAACCCTGGGCATCTGAGAAAAGTGTTAAGTCAAACAGGGTTAGGAAAAAGAATAATTGATATAAATGGAAGAAAGCTTCTTGTGTAGAGAAGAGAGGGAAGAATGTTGGAATCATTGAAGTGATCTACTCTTCGACATAGAAGAGTGGAACACAGTGACCCCAGTGCCTGCCTCAGTGGGAGATGAAGCTGACCCTCCTTCCTCTCAGTCTAGGGTTAATGAAGAGAACTTAGTTTGTCTGAGATCTTATTAAGTTACCTGTATTTTATGAGTGTTTAATGGGGAGGGCAAAACCTTAATTCAGACCTGACAAAATATCCATGGTAGTGTTGGGAGGATTCCTCCATGGGATTACAACTGGCTTATCTGCTCTAAAATGTTCAGAATTATCTATTTTTAGACTAGCTAAGAAAAAAGAGTGGATACATGGCAGTTGATGATATCCAGTTGATTCAGAGCAACTGAAATGAAAATGACCAATAGTAATGTCTTAGGAGGCCACTCAGAAATGGAGAGGATGGGGGCGTGGCCAAGGATGAACACAGGATAGCAGCAGATTTCTTCAGCTCCACCAATTTCATTACATTGACAGGAATTAATTACTTAAAAAATAATTTTTGAAGTAATTTTCTTTCTAAATATGTTTGTTTTATATAGTTCTTGAACTATATCTAAAAAGAAAGGAAATCTTAATAATATTCCTGTCAGAAATTACTTTGGAAATTTTCCTGTCAGTTTATCAGTCTGAAATGAGTTCCAGTAAGACAAATTCTCAAGACTCCAGCATCAAGAAAGAACTTCAGTCTCTGATAATTATAGTCCAGCAACTTACTGCTAAGATGGATAAAATGGATACTAAAATAGACACTTTCATAGAAAAACTACAAAACAAATAGACTTGTTACATATGGACCTGCAACAACAGAAGATCCAGATGACAGGCATAGAAGAAGCTGTGAATGACATGGAAAATAGAATACAAGAAGAGGAAATCAACATTGAGTTTCTGCTGAAACAAAATACACATTTACAAACAAAGCTGGATGACCTGGAAAATAGATCTAGGCGCAATAACATTAGGATTTTTGGACTGCCAGAAAATATTGAAGGTAACAATATTACTTATTTTTTAACAACATGGCTCCCTAAAACTTTAGATTTGCCAGAAGCATTCTCTTTTGGTATCGAAAGAGCACATAGATCTATAGCTAACACTAACTCAAACAAAAACTATCCTAGATCAGTTATAGTTAGATTTCTATCATCTTTTGATAAAGAGATGGTTCTTAAATCTGCTTGGGCTAAAGCTCCTGTTAAGATTAATGAAACAACTGTGCATTTTGACAATGACTATTCTTCCATGGTATTAGCTAAAAGAAAAGTTTTTCTGCCACTAATAAGAGAGCTTAAAAAAGCACAGTTTAAAACATACCTTCTGTTTCCTGCCAAGCTTAAAATCTTCCTTCCTGATGGTCCTAAAATTTTGATGACTTAGACTCTGCTTTACTGTTTATCAAAAAAAATAAGATTTTGGAAAAAATAGAAGAAATGGAATGGGCTAGTCCTTCGTTAAAGAGACTGGCAATTGAAACTTCGTGGAAGACTTCAGAGAAGAAGAAGAGACTAAAAACAAATGATTTGTACTATGTTTTTTCTCTCTCACCATTTTATTTTATTATTAATCTTTTTAAATATAGTTCCTGCATTTCCAAGAAGCAACAAATATTTTGAAAAAGATTTAATCAAAGTTATTCTCTGTGTGCAAAGAAATGTTTTGTTTCATAACTAGTCAAAATATCTGGAGATTTAATGGCAAGCTGTGATTTAACTTGTTTCTCTTTCTGAAGAGGAAAAATAAGGTCAGTAATTTGATACATTTTTTTCCTTTAAAAGTTTATGTTCTTCAAATGCTATTCCTAATTATACTTTCTTGATTACACTGCTTATGCTTGTTTGTAAATATTCTGTCATGCTTTAACTAATAATAATTAGAACTAAATAATAGTAAATAATATGTTTTATTTTAACTCTATTAATATAAACAGTAAGTAACATTCTATTGTATATACTTCTTATAGCTTTCTCTTACATTTTTTATTTCTGCCTTACACCCTTTTACTTTCTACTCTCTTTTCTTTT